>NC_073384.1:4085727-4140727 GCF_028641065.1 Leucoraja erinaceus | reverse complement strand
ATATGATCATGGCTGATCATCCAACTCAGTATCCTGTACCTGCCTTCTCTCCGTACCCCCTGATCCCTTTAGCCACAAGGGCCACATCTAACTCCCTCTTAAATATAGCCAATGAACGGGCCTCAACTACCTTCTGTGGCAGAGAGTTCCAGAGATTCACCACTCTCTGTGTGAAAAATGTTTTTCACCCCCAATACTGTCATAATCACTCTAGCGTTAAGAAGGTTTAATTACCATTTTTACTGACAACAGAAGAAGGAAATTCTTACTTGCTGCAGCTTAACAGGCCAGTAAATGCAATAGAAGGCAGATAATATTCAATAATCCAAAGTACAAAAATGTAATCGTAATAACGCTGATCCATTTAAATGGACTGACAGCCTGTCTGTTATGGCACTGTGCAGGAAGGAACTGCAGATGCTGGTTTAAACCAAAGGTAAACACAAAAAGCAAGGGTCTGAAGAAGGGTCTCGATCCGAAACGTCACCTAGTCCTATGGAGCAACTCAGCGGGTCAGGCTGCATCTCCGGAGAGAAGTGATATTTCAGCTTGAGACCCTGTTTTAGACCGAAGAAGGGTCGTGACCCGAAACGTCACCTACCCATTTTCACCCAGAGGGTGGTGGGTATATGGAATGAGCTGCCTCTGGAGGTAGTTGAGGCACATACCATAACATCATTTAAAAGATGGAGAAAATAGATAGGTGACGTTTCGAGTTAAGACCCTTCTTTAGACTGAAGAAGGGTCCCGACCCGAAACGTCACCTAACCGTGTTCTCCATAGATGCTGCCTGACCCGCTGAGTTACTCCAGCATTTGTGTCCACCGTCCAACATCTGCAGTTCTTTCTTTTTAAAAAAAAATATATATATTTATTAGATGTACAGTAAGTTACAGTAGTACAAGCCACTTATATCTATTTACATTTATTGTACCCCTTCATTTTTTAAGCTTAAAGGAAAGATAGAATTAAAGAAAGTAAAGAAAGAGAGAGAGAGTCGTGCTAGTGTAAAAGAGTGATCAAAAAGAAAAACCCATTAAACAAAGAATTAGAGAAGGAAATTAAGAAATAGGCCATAGAAAAAAAAACCCAAAAGAAACAAAAGCTTTATTATAAATACCGTGCAAAAAGGGATATACCAACTTCATATTTTTCATCCCCCCCTGCACCACAGAAGGGTGGGGGAGGTTAGACATATATTTTAAATACTAAATACTAATAATGAATTAACTAACATACAGGTAAATGAAAAGTGTAATTATTGACGAGGTTCTTTAACCCATAATTACTTTTATTTTAATCCAAATCTTCTACCTTCCCTTTTATTTTATTCTATTTTAAACTGCAGTTCTTTCTTAGACACAAAAAGCAGGATTAACTCAGCGGGACGGGCAGCATCTCCGGAGAGAAGGAATGGGTGATGTTTTGGGGGCCTCGAGACCCTTCTTCAGACGGTGACCCCCCCCCTCAGTCTGAGGAAGGGTCTCGACCCACAAAACGTCACCCAGATGCTGCCTGTCCCCGCTGAGTTACTCCAGCATCTTGTGTCTGTCTCCTTCGTAGAACTGAATGATAGAAATGAGGTAATTTTACACGTAAATAAGATTTAAGAAAATGAAAATTGTTCTGTGCCACGGATCTGCCGAGGAATCCAAAATGTGAGATTCAGTAGGTGGTGAAAATCTGAGTTACAATTAAAAAAACCATCTGTGGAATGAGGAAATCACATTTAAATGAAAAAACTGGAGAAAAAAAATCTTGGAAATACTCTGTGTTTTAGGCATCACCTGTTTGGAGGGGGGGGGACAGAATTATACTCAGACACCTGGAGATGATAATTGATATGTTAATTGAATGAAATATGGGCGGCACGGTGGCGCAGCGGTAGAGTTGCATCCTCACAGCGCCAGAGACCTAGCGTCACACGGGCCAAAACCCCTCAGCTGCCCTGCCCGCCCGCCGGCTGAGCCTTGTGTGCAGTCCAGCACCCGGGCCCATTCATCGTTCACCCAGCCACGGCCGAGTCGGTCAACGAGTTACCGTAAGGGGAATTTGTCCCGTAGTTTGATCTTTTGGCCCCTTATTTGGGAGTGAGAGAGTTGGCGACCCTCGTTACAGCACTGATTTGATTGAAGGGACCAACAGGAAGTGCTGCCTCCAAAAGGCAGCCGGCAACTTCAAAGACTCAAAGAAAATACCTGTACAAAGGAACTGCAGATGCTGGTTTTGTACCAAAGGTAGACACAAAGTGCTGGAGTAACTCAGTGGGACAGGCAGCATCTCTGGATGAGTCAAGAGTGTGTATTGTTTTTGTCCCAGGTAGAACAATAGATTCATAGATTCATAGAAAATAGGTGCAGGAGTAGGCCATTCGGCCCTTCGAGCCTCAGATTCAGATTCAGATTCAATTTTAATTGTCATTGTCAGTGTACAGTACAGAGACAACGAAATGCATTTAGCATCTCCCTTGAAGAGCGACATAGCAAACGATTTGAATAAAAAAAAAAAAATAATAAGTGTCCGGGGGGGGGGGTGATTGGCAGTCACCGAGGTACGTTGTTGAGTAGAGTGACAGCGGCCGGAAAGAAGCTGTTCCTCGACCTGCTGGTTCGGCAACGGAGAGACCTGTAGCGCCTCCCGGATGGTAGGAGGGTAAACAGTCCATGGTTGGGGTGAGAGCAGTCCTTGGACTGTTTACTGTTTAGTGAGAGCCTGCACCGCCATTCAATATGATCAGTATCCTGTACCTGCCTTCTCTCCATACCCCTGATCCCTTTAGCCACAAGGGCCACATCTAACTCCCTCTTAAATATAGCCAATGAACTGGCCTCAACTACATTCCACAGATTCACCACTCTCTGTATGAAAAATGCATTTCTCATCCTGGTCAGAAAAGAATTTCCCCTTTATCCATAAACTATCCTTAAACAATGAAAGTCTTACCTGCAGTGTCTGAAGAAGGGTCCCGTCCCGACATAACGCCTCCCTATGTTCTCCAGACATGTTACCTGAGCTGTTGAGTTACTCGTGCATTTTGTGTGTATCTCTCATCATCCTGGTCACAGTCTTGTATCTCTGCTCCCATCGGGGAAGAAGGCTCCATTTATAGTCTCGTTAATGTTGTGTCGTGTTCTAGACTCTGATGGTTGTCGGCAAGAAGCTGTTCTTGAATCAGTGTTCCTGATTCTCCGTGGATTGTCACCTTGTCGTGGTGGAGAAGCTCGTGTGGTCCTGAGATCCTGAGAGCGATGCCGTCTGGAGCTGTGCTCCTGGTAGGGCCACCCATGGCGGTAAGGTCGAGGGGGAGGTCCCTGACACAGAGCGATCCAACCAAGACCTCAACGGTGGAACAGGCGGAGGACGATGGCTGACCTTAGTGGAGCTAACGTCACAACGGCTGGGAAGGCGGATGAAGGCTGCGGCAGAAAAGGGTCTCCGGTCGTCTAGGACTCCATGCCACTGGATCCTGACCCAGATCTGTCAAGGACCGTGGGGTGGCTGTCTGTGCACCAGTCTCCCCACGTTAAACAAAGTCACGCACAGGCGTCCTCCATGAGAGGACAGTCACACTCATTTTGAGTGACCGCCGATGATTTGATGTTCCTGATCACAAGGTCATAAAGAATAGGAGTAGAATTAAGCCATTCGGCCCATCAAGTCTACTCCGCCATCCAATCATGGCTGATCTTTCCCTCCCATCCTAACCCCATTCTCCTGCCCTCCCCATAACCCCTGACACCCGTACTAATGAAGAATCTATCTATCTCTGCCTAAAAAATATCCACTGACTGGGCCTTCTGTGGCAAAGAATTCCACGGATTCATCACACTCTGACTAAAGAAATTCCTCCTCTTCTCCTTCCTAAAAGAACGTCCTTTCATTCTGATGTGGCCTCCTGTACATCGGCGAGACCAAGTGCAACTTTCAGCAACTGTTTCATCGAACATTTGCGCTTGTTCTGCCAAGGCCTGCTGGATATCCCGGTTGCTCACCATTTCAACTCCCTTTCCCCTTTCCATACCGACCTCTCTGTCTACGTTAGATAGACACACAATGCTGGAGCAACTCAGCGGGTCAGGCTGCGTCTCCGGAGAGAAGTGATATTTCAGGTTGAGACCCTGTTTTAGACTGAAGAAGGGTCGTGACCCGAAACGTCACCTACCCATTTTCACCCAGAGGGTGGTGGGTGTACGGAACGAGCTGCCTCTGGAGGTGGTTGAGGCACATACCATAACATCATTTAAAAGATGGAGAAAATAGATAGGTGACGTTTCGAGTTAAGACCCTTCTTTAGACTGAAGGAAGGGTCCCGATCCAAAACGGGTCCCGATCCAAAACGTCACCTATCCATGTTCTCCACAGATGCTGCCTGACCCGCTGAGTTACTCCAGCACTCTGTGAAACGTCACCTATCCATGTTCTCCAAAGATGCTGCCTGTCCTGCTGAGTTACTCCAGCACTCTGTGAAACGTCACCTATCCATGTTCTCCAGAGATGCTGCCTGACCCGCTGAGTTACTCCAGCACCCTGTGAAACGTCACCTATCCATGTTCTCCACAGATGCTGCCTGACCCGCTGAGTTACTCCAGCACTCTGTGAAACGTCATATATCCATGTTCTCCACAGATGCTGCCTGACCCGCTGAGTTACTCCAGCACTTTGTGAAACGTCACCTATCCATGTTCTCCACAGATGCTGCCTGACCCGCTGTGTTACTCCAGCACTCTATGAAACATCACCTATCCATGTTCTCCACAGATGCTGCCTGACCCACAGAGTTCCTCCAGCACTCTGTGTCTCTCTTTGGTATCCGAACGGTTCCCTTTGTGTCTATCTGCAGTACCTTTCTTTGCAGTCTGTCTACATTTTCCGTCTGCTCGACACAGTTAGCAGCTCTAACTGTTTCCTAAAGCCCTAAAGGATGTGGATACTAAAGCCTTTGTGTCCTGGTTTATACAGACTTTGAACTCTTCCTCCTTGGAACTAGGGTTCTCTGACCAGCAACTCGATACTGTTTAAACAGTGGACGTGGTGTTTGGGAAAATAGTCGAGTCTTAAAAAGATCTTTGTTGCATTTCCAAAAATGTCCTGAAAATAAAACTAACAGCTAAGTTGTTATTTCAAAAAATATTTACCGCCTCCAGTTAATCTGTGGCCACGGCCCGTCGCCGCTTGGTATTTTGATGGAAACCGAGTACAAAGGCAACAAGGCTGGGACTGGCTGCGGGCGTTAGCAGAGGCATGTTGAACTCGCACGTGTTGCCGTGCCAAGGCTACAGCGGTTTGCTTTGGATTTGGATCAAGCCATTACTCCCAGCGCGCCAAATGCCAACTTGTATAGTGCATGAGTGTCACACAGCACGGAAACAGGCCCTTCGGCCCCACTTGCCCATGCCGACCATCATGCCTCATCTAAGCCAGTCTCATTTAGTTTTAGACAATAGAGACAACAGGAGTAGGCCAGGAGTAGGCCCCGATGGCCTACTCCTAAGCCAGTCTCATTGTCTATTGTCTATAACTAAATGAGGAGTGGCTTCGGCCTATCCTGCATGATTGTCTATTGCATGGGCAGGTGAGACTAGCTTAATAGGTGACATGGTCGGCAATAGGTGCAGGAGTAGGACATAGGTCAGGAGTAGCCCTTCGAGCCGTGCCAGCACCGCCATTCCAATGTCATCATGGCTGATCGTCCCCAATCAGTACCCCGTTCCTGCCTTCTCCCCATAATCCCCTGACTCCGCTATCTTTAAGAGCCCTGTCTAGCTCTCTCTTGAAACTATCCAGAGAACCGGCCTCCACAGCCCTCGGAGGCAGAGAATTCCACAGACTCACAACTCTCTGTGTGAAAAACAGTTTAGGTTTATTTAGAGGTACAGCGTGGAAACAGGCCCTTCGGCCCACCAGGTCCGTGCCGACCAGCGATCCCCGCGTATTAACACCATCCTACACACAATAAGGACAATTTTTACATTTACACCAAGCCAATTAACCTACAAACCTGCACGTCTTTGGAGCGTGGGAGGAAACCGAAGAATTCGGAGAAAACCCACGCAGGCCACGGGGAGAACGTGCAAACTCCGTACAGACAGCACCCGTAGTCAGGATCGATCCAGGGTCTCCGGTGCTGCATTCGCTGTAAGGCAGCAACTCCAGCCGCAGCGACAGCGTTGCCTGTTTTGGATCCATATCCGTCTCAACACTTCCTATCCAAGTACCTGTTCCAATGTTGTTAGACGTCAGACCCATCTGCCTACGTTTGGCCCATATCCCTCTAAACCTTGGACAGACACAAAATGCTTGAGTAACTTAACGAGACAAGCAGCATCTCTGGTTAGAAGGAATGGGTGCCGTTTTGGGTCAAGACCCTTCTAAACATTTTCTATCCATGTACCCGACCAAATGACTTTTAAAGATTGTTACAGAACCAGCCTCAACTACCTCCTCTGTCAGCTTGTTCCATACACCCACCACCTTCTGAGTGAAAATGTTGCCCTTCAGGTTCCCATTAAATCTTTCCCCTCTCACCTGAAACCCATGTCCTCTGATTCCCTTAACCAGGATAAATAACTCTGTGTGTTCACCCTGTCCATTCTCTCGTGATTTTTATACACTAAATCCAAAAGGAAAAAGCAGGAACATGCGAATGACCGGGGGACTTGTTCGTGCTTGAAGCTTTCAAATCCAGTACAACTGCGTTCAAAACACATTGACATGAAGCCTTTATATTCCTGTACGTCCTGTTCTGTGTGGTGTCGAACATGGCCTGATGTGGTAAATACAAGGCGGCCTTATGTAAAGGATCTCGCCCTGAGCATAAAAGCAACTTTCAACTTTCAATTTAACTTTGTTTTTCAAGCATTTTATTCAGCTGTTCCTTCAACACATTGTCAGGGGTTACGGGAAGAAGGCAGGAGAATGGGGTTCGGATGGAGAGATAGATCAACCATGATTTCAGGATGTCACGACTTTCAAATGAAGAAAGACTGGATAGACTCGGCTTGTACTCGTTAGAATTTAGAAGATTGAGGGGGGATCTGATAGAAGCTTACAAAATTCTTAAGGGGCTGGACAGGCTAGATGCAGGAAGATTGTTCCCGATGTTGGGGAAGTCCAGAACACGGGGTCACAGTTTAAGGATAAAGGGGACATTCTTTAGGACTGAGATGAGAAAACCATTTTTCACAGAGAGTGGTGAATCTCTGGAATTCTCTGCTACAGAATGTAGTTGAGGCCAGTTCATTGGCTATATTTAAGAGGGAGTTAGATGTGGCCCTTGTGGCTAGAGGGATCAGGGGGTATGGAGAGAAGGCAGGTACAGGATACTGAGTTGGATGATCAGCCATGATCATATTGAATGGCGGTGCAGGCTCGAAGGGCCGAATGGCCTACTCCTGCACCTATTGTCTATGTTTCTATGTTTCTATGATTGAATGGGCCGAATGACCTGATGGGCCGAATGGCACAATGGTTCTCCTATCGCTTATGGACATGAATATTAGTGCATGAAATCGTGAGGTAAATAGTGTGAATGTACTGAATCTTTTTCTCCAGAGCAGGGGAATCAAGAACCAGGGGACGTAGGCGGAAAGGATTTAATAGGAACCTGAGGGGCAACTTTTTCCACACAGAGTAGGGTGGCTTCCACAGGAGGTAGTTGAGGCAGGCACAAAAACACCATTTAACAGATATATGTACATGGATAGGAAAGGTGTGGAGGAATATTGGTTGAACGCGGGCAAGTGGTACTAACGTAGATGAGGCATCCTGGTTGGCATGGGCAAGTTGGGCCGAAGGGCCTGTTTACCGGCTGTGTGACTCCCTGACGTGATTAGTCAGGGCGTCAAAGATTATGGGGAGGAGGCAGGAGAATGGTGTTGAGAGGGGAAAATAGATCAGCCATGATCGAATGGTGGGGCTGACTCGATGGGCTGAATGGTCTAATACTGCTCCTGAATGAAACGTGTTATAAAGATATTTTAAGACTTTTTTTGTGGTGTAGTAATGTTCACTTGTGCACCACACGTGTAATTGCAGCATCGTCTATGTTATCGGGGAAACGTCAGTTCATAAGTTGTAAGAGCAGAATTAGGCCATTCGGCCCATCAAGTCTACTCCACCATTCAATCATGGCTGGTCTATCTCTCCCTCTCAACCCCATTCTCCTGCGTTCTCCCCATAACCCCTGACACCCGTACTCGTGGTAAGCACGTAGAATGTACGTAGCGGGTACGTCGGAGCTCGGAGACGTCTCTTAGCGGCTCGTAACGTTAACGGCAGGTACTCGGGGAAACGCGGTAAGCTCGTGAAGATTTTTCAAATGTTGAAAAATCTCCACGAGAGCCCCGAGTACCGACGAGCGGCTATTACTGTAAATCTCCAAGTTCGAATCAGGGGAAACTTGGGAGCACTCTTGAATTACCTCGTACAGTGGGACAGCCCCATTAACCATATAACAATTACAGCACTGAGACAGGCCATCTCGGCCCTACAAGTCCGTGCCAACACAACTTTCTTTCCCTTAGTCCCACCTGCCTGCATTCATACCATAACCCTCCATTCCCTTCTCATCCATATGCCTATCCAATTTATTTTTAAATGATACCGACGAACCTGCCTCCACCACTTCCACTGGAAGCTCATTCCACACCGCTACCACTCTCTGAGTAAAGAAGTTCCCCCTCATGTTACCCCTAAACTTCTGTCCCTTAATTCTGAAGTCATGTCCTCTTGTTTGAATCTTCCCTATTCTCAAAGGGAAAAGCTTGTCCACATCAACTCTGTCTATCCCTCTCATCATTTTAAAGACCTCTATCAAGTCCCCCCTTAACCTTCTGTGCTCCAGAGAATAAAGACCTAACTTATTCAACCTATCTCTGCAACTTAGTTTTTGAAACCCAGGCAACATTCTAGTAAATCTCCTCTGTACTCTCTCTATTTAGTTGACATCCTTCCTATAATTGGGCGACCAAAATTGTACACCATACTCCAGATTTGGTCTCACCAATGTCTTGTACAATTTTAACATTACATCCCAGCTTCTATACTCAATGCTCTGATTTATAAAGGCTAGCATACCAAAAGCTTTCTTTACCACCCTATCTATATGAGATTCCACCTTCAAGGAACTATGCATGGTTATTCCCAGATCCCTCTGTTCAACTGTATTCTTCAATTCCCTACCATTTACCATGTACGTCCTATTTTGATTTGTCCTGCCAAGGTGTAGCACCTCACATTTATCAGCATTAAACTCCATCTGCCATCTTTCAGCCCATTTTTCCAAATGGCCTAAATCACTCTGTAGACTTTGGAAATCCTCTTCATTATCCACAACACCCCCTATCTTGGTATCATCTGCATACTTACTAATCCAATTTACCACACCTTCATCCAGATCATTGATGTACATGACAAACAACAAAGGACCCAACACAGATCCCTGAGGTACCCCACTAGTCACCTGCCTCCAACCCGATAAACAGCCATCCACCATTACCCTCTGGCTTCTCCCATTCAGCCACTGTTGAATCCATCTTGCTATTCCTGCATTTATACCCAACAGTTGAACCTTCTTAACCAACCTTCCATGAGGAACCTTGTCAAAGGCCTTACTAAAGTCCATATAGACAACATCCACTGCTTTACCCTCGTCAATTTCCCTAGTAACCTCTTCAAAAAATTCAAGAAGATTAGTCAAACATGACCTTCCAGGCACAAATCCATGTTGACTGTTCCTAATCAGACCCTGTTTATCCAGATGCTTATATATATTGTCTCTAAGTATCTTTTCCATTAATTTGCCCACCACTGAAGTCAAACTAACAGGTCTATAATTGCTAGGTTTACTCTTAAGTGGCACAGACTTCATTAGCACACGGCTGAAGACCACATTTGATGGTTTCAATCAGGAGTTTTATCTGGGAGCTTTTATATCAATATGCCAGCAGATTTTTATTGACATAAATGAAAATAAATGAAAATTTCCGTTGCTACCTCTGAGTATCCTCGCAAGCTTGTTACACTACAGATGGTCGGATGTTAATATCCGTGGAATTAGAGACACAGTTTAAGCTCTTGGTTTTTTAAAGATGACAGAATGATACATTTGCTGGCGATGTTTAACTACTTTGGAGTTATTGCCATGTTCCAACACTTGGCCACCAGCTGCTGGTGCCGGACAGAAGAGTTTGTTCAGTCATTCATTCCCTCGAGATGGAAATATGAAATTAGCCTCCTCGAACTGGACCAAGTGCCCAATTGATTTAAATTTCATCGACGTTCCAGTCCCTCATCCAATGCATCAGACCAACAATCTGCAGTCCCCCCGCAAACAGACATGAAACGTGTCGATAATTAAACAAGCAAAGAGAAGTGGAAAGACACAGAATGTCCAAGCAAGGGTTTCCACCCAGAACGTCACCTATCCTGAGATGAGAAGAACTTTTTTCACACAGAGTGGTGAATCTCTGGAACTCTCTGCCGCAGAGGGTAGTCGAGGCCAGTTCATTGACTATATTTAAGAGGAGTTAGATGTGGCTAAGGGGATCAGAGGGTATGGGGAGAAGGCAGGTACGGGATACTGAATTGGATGATCAGCCATGATCATATTGAATGGCAGTGCAGGCTCGAAGGGCCGAATGGCCTACTCCTGCACCTGATTTCTATGTTTCTATCCTTGCTGGTCTCAGCGGGTCAGGCAGCATCTGTGGAGAACATGGATAGGTGACGTTTCACAAAGTGCTGGAGTAACTCAGCGGGTCAGGCAGCATCTGTGGAGAACATGGATAGGTGACGTTTCACCGAGTGCTGGAGTAACTCAGCGGGTCAGGCAGCATCTGTGGAGAACATAGATAGGTGACGTTTCACAGAGTGCTGGAGTAACTCAGCGGGTCAGGCAGCATCTCTGGAGAGAAGGAATGGGAGACATTTCTTCGTTCAGACTGAAAAAGATGCTGCCTGTCCCGCTGAGTTACTCCAGCATTTTGTGTCTACCTTCGATTTCAAACAGCATATGAAGTTCTGTCTTACTCTCTCCTTGAAGGTTTTACTCTCTAACCCTGCCAACATCCTGGTAAACCTCTTCTGTATTCTCTGCAAAGCCTCCACATCCTTCTGTAATGGGGTGAGCTGAACTGCACGCAATACTCTAAATGCGGTCTAACCAAAGGGTTAAAAAGCTGACGCCTATAGACAATAAACAATAGACAACAGGTGCAGGAGTAGGCTATTCGGCCCTTCGAGCCAGCACCGCCATTCAATATGATCATGGCTGAATGATGAAGGCAAGCATGCACTTTACGTTCTTTACCAGTCTGTCGACTTGCCTTGCCACTGTCAGAACTGTGGGCATGGACCCCAAGATCCCTTACATTTGACCTCCCAAAGTGCAATACTTCACAGTTGACTGCATTAAGACTGCATTTCAAGAGAGAGTTTGAATTCGATTTAGCTCTACGTGAATCTGTGGAATTCTCTGCCACAGAAGGTAGTGGAGGCCGACTGAATGCTACAAACACCAACTCAGGGCTGCCAACTCTCACGCTTTGAGCGGGAGAGTCACGCCCTCAAGCAAACTCTCATGCCCTCATGCTGATCACAAATTTCTCTCGCTCTGTTGTGAGAAATTCTGTGATCAACGAAAATTTCAGAACTCATATCAACTGCATGGGCCGCGGGTGTTGGAAGCGGAAGCAGCGGCGGGGACAGGTGCGGACGGGGAGCGGGGCTGGCGAGTGTTTCCCGGGCTGGCGAGTCGCTCACTGCAGCTCCGGCCATGGGGCAGCCTCAGTGCAAGAGTCCCGGGCCGTCGGAGGCGTCGAAGCGTTGCGCCGCTGCCGTGAGAGTCTCTGTGCCGAATTCGCCCAGGTGACCGGCATGGATCAGGCTGCGGCTCGGTGCATCCTGGAGGACAACCAGTGGCTGCTGGAAGTAAGTACCAAGCACTGGGTAGATACGGTGGAAGATAGTGGACTTCAAATGGGGGTGGTTGGTGAAAGCATCCTGCTTGTCTGCTAGATTTTCACTTACTGTAACTGCAGGAAAAATGTTCCCGATGTTGGGGGCGTTCAGAACCATGGGTCACAGTTTAAGAATAAAGGGGGGGCCAGTTAGGACTGAGATGAGAACAAACTTTCTTCACGCAGAGAGTTGTGAATCTGTGGAATTCTCTGCCACAGAAGGCAGTGCAGGCCAATTCACTGGATGTTTTCAAGAGAGAGTTACATTTAGTTCTTGGGGCTAACGACATCAAGGGATATGGGGAAAAAACAGGAAAGAGGTACTGATTTTAGATGAATAGCCATGATCATATTGAATGGCAGTGCTGGCTCGAAGGGCCGATGGCCTATTCCTGCACCTATTTTCTATGTTTCTATGCTTGAGTATATGGCAATAAAACTCGACCACTTGATTTTGAAGCATTCATGCATGGTGGAGGTATAATGTAGTCATAGAGTGATACAGTGTGAAAACAGGCCCTTCGGTGCAACTTGCCCCCACCCGCCAACATGTCCCAACTACGCTACCTGCTTTTGGTCCATCCCTCCAAACCTGTCCTATCCATGTATCAGTCTAATTTTTTCTTAAATGTTGGGATGGTCCCTGCCTCAACTACCTCCTCTGGCAGCTTGTTCCATACACCCATCACCCTTTGTGTGGATAAAGTTACCCCTTAAAATGTTACTCCTTAAAAATACTTCATACAAAAGACATTGAAATTATACTTCTACAGTGCACTAAAACATGATTTTAATACATCATATTTGTAAAAGTTCCTACCCTGGGATGGCGGACACCGTTCTTCCACACCCTCTCCCCACTCGGTTGCTCCACTCCCTGAACCGGGTACCCCCAAGGCCAGTGATAAGTGATCGCACAGCCTCCCCCCTTTCAAAAACGCTCCAATCCAATTTAAAGCATATATATTGCATTCAAGTGTAAGTTAGAAGACTCGCTACAGTATACACCATATTGCACAATTTCAAGCAGAAAAATGAAAATGTTCTGTACCAATGGGAGGGGGACACGGGATCTGGGGGTCCTTGTACATCAGTCTATGAAAGTAAGCATGCAGGTACAGCAGGCAGTGAAGAAAGCGAATGGCATGTTGGCCTTTATAACAAGAGGAATCGAATATAGGAGCAAAGAGGTCCTTCTGCAGTTGTACAGAGCCCTAGTGAGACCACAGCTGGAGTGTTGTGTGCAGTTTTAGTCCTCTAATTTGAGGAAGGACATTCTTGCTGTTGAGAGAGTGCAGCGTAGGTTTACAAGGTTAATTCCCGGGATGGCCGGACTGTCATATGCTGAGAGAATGGAGCAGCTGGGCTTGTACACTCTGGAGTTTAGAAGGATGAGAGGGTATCTCATTGAAACATATAAGATTGTTTAGGGCTTGGACACACTAGAGGCAGGAAACATGTTCCCGATGTTGGGGGAGTCCAGAACCAGGGGCCCACAGTTTAAGAATAAGGAGTAAGCCATTTAGAACGGAGCCGAGGAAACACTTTTTCTCACAGAGAGTGGTGAGTGTGGAATTCTCTGCCTCAGAGGGCGGTGGAGGCCGGTTCTCTGGATGCTTTCAAGAGAGAGCTAGATAGGGCTCTTAAAAATAACGGAGTCAGGGGATATGGGGAGAAGGCAGGAACGGGGCACTGAATGGGAATGATCAGCCATGATCACATTGAATGGCGGTGCTGGCTCGAAGGGCTGAATGGCCTACTCCTGCACCTATTGTCTATTATCTATTGTCTATTGTCTATTGAGTGGCGGTACTAGTTCGAAGGGCCAAATGGCTTACAACTGCAACTATTTTTCTATGTTTCTATATCTTATGTTTTTCATTTTTGCAACAAGCACACACTGCGTAAAATTTGGATATCGACGCGTGGTAACGCACAGCGTTTCGTTGTGGGAACGCATTCAAACCTGCACACGTCTTGTATCTACAAATGCCTTGTCGTTGCATTCAATATTGCAATCATCGTTCTTGCTGTCGGAGTAATTTTCTAACATTAATGTTGTCATTTTTAGTTGCCGTACCATTAACTGCGCACAGCATTTTTTTCCATCATGCGTCCCAAAATGTGCTTAACATTGCTCCAATTTATGAGCCTATTTGACTATTCTCTGGAACAACAGAAATGCATTTGCAAAACCCATTTGAAATTCAAATGCTCTCCGACAATGGAAAGCATAGCAAAAAAAAAATTTCAGCTTTGCTCTCTGTGCGAGTTATAATTAGCCTTATAATTTATAATTAAGGTGACCAATGCAATATTCTGTATTGTTAATAACATGAATGCAAATACTATTGCACAATGGGAATTAAACACCAATTTGCTTTCGTTGACTTAGCCTGTGAAAATGTGCCCATTGCAAGTGGATGTAATTTCAAAATTGCTACCATTAAATCTTCCCTAATAGAAAATGCTTCATCTCTTGCCACCGATTTAGGGTAAGGAGGAAGATATGTGGTGGGGATAGTAAGGGGGATCTTCTTGATCCAGAGAGTGGTGAGTACTGCTTCGTGGTATAGCTTAGTTCGGGGATACAGAGCGCAAACAGGCCCTTCGGCCCACCGAGTCCGCGCCGACCAGCGATCCCCGCACACTAACACTGTCCTACACAGTAGGGGTAAAGGGCCTGTCCCACTTTCACGACTTAATTCAAAAACCTCTGCCGAGTTTAAAGACCTCAAAAAAATAAATCAGAATCTACGAACTCCTACAACCTTCCACGACTATGTTCACCAACTCCTGCAAACTCCTACGAGTAAGTCTACGAATTCCCACGACTATTTCGATACCCTCCTTATGAGTAAAAAGTTGCAGTTTCTTTCACCCCGACCGTTTTTTTATTTGTGCACATTTTGTATCGGGCTGGAAAAAAAACGTCCCGACTTACCTGATGCCACAAGTATCTACGGCTGGCATAACGAGCCGCTACGATATATCTACGGACTCGTTACGAACATTCTGCGAGATTGAATCAGAGGGAAAACACTGGAGAATTCGTGAATTACTTGATTGTGTCACAGTCTGCCCTCTCCTCATTCTCATCCACTTCACCTCCCGGTACTTTTCCACCAGTCCTTCCTTCTCCTCACCTGCCTGCCTCTCCCCTCTCATCAGCCCAACTCTCCTCACCTGTTGCGCTCAGTTGCCTCTGATCACCAATTAACCCGGTATATAGACTCGCCTCACCATTCACACAGTGCCAGATTGTTCTCAGCATTCATGCAAGACTCTCCAGTGATTTCCCGACTGCCTACCCGTATTCGAACCTGCCTGCCCCTGACCATTCTGTCCTTTTGTCTGTCCCTCGCTGGTGGTTTGTTTGCATCGTGTGTTGGATCTCCTGGTTACCGGACCTTCCGCTACCCTGACTACGTCTCCTGCCTGCCCCTCTTCGGAACCCTTGCTCAATCCTGAGCCTCTGTGTGAGTACGGTGTACCCATTCCTGTGTTACTACTCTGTGCTGCTATTGGGTCCAAGCTATACCCGTTACAGATTGGGGATGATCAGACATGATCACATTGAATGGCGGTGCTGGCTTGACGGGCCGAATGGCCTACTCCTGCACCTATTGTCTATTGTCTATTGTCTATTGAAAGTGGGACAGGCCCTTAAGAAAGAACTGCAGATGCTGGAAAAATCGAAGGTAGACAAAAACGCTGGAGGAACTCAGCGGGTGAGGCAGCATCCATGGAGAGAAGGAATAGGCGACGTTTTGGGTTGAGACCCTTCTTCAGTCTCTTCTACAGTTCCTCCAGGATTTTTGTCTTCCCACGATCATTTATAATTATACCTGGTCAATTATCCCACAAACCTGCACGTCTTTGGAGTGTGGGAGGAATCCGGAGATCCCGCAGAAAACCCACGCAGGTCACGGGGTGAACATACAAGCTTTGTACAGACAGCGCCCGTGGTCAGGATCGAACATGTGCCTCTGGCGCTGTGAGGCAGCAACTCTACCGCTGTGCCGCCCATTGTAAATGACAATAAGCCGCTAACAACATGTCGGAGGGGTCTGGAGAAACACTTGAATCTCCCAGGCATAGAAGCTGGTCAGCATAGAGGCGTTGGGCCGAATGGCCTGTTTCCATGTAATAAAAAGGAACTGCGGATGCTGGTTTGGGGTGCAGTCCTGAACTACTATCTCCCTCAAAGGTGACCCTTGGACTATCTTTGAGCGGACTTTGCTGGCTATACTTTGCACTAAATGTTAGTCCCAACCCACTGAAAATGGCTCGTTTGTAATCATGTATTGTCTTTCCGCAGACTGGTTAGCACGCAACAAAAGCTTTTCAATGTACCTCAGTACACGTGACAATGAACTAACCTGAGCTGGTTTATACTGAAGATGCTGGAGTAACACAGCGGGTCAGGAAGCATCTCTGGAGATCACGGTCTGTTTCCATGCTGGACAATTCCATGACCCTGAGTTTCCTCGCCTGCCCATCCATCCCCTGAGCCAAGTCCCAGACTGAGATCGGTGGGCCAAAGGGCCTGTTTCCACGCAATATCTCCAGAGTCTAAAGTCAGGCAACATCTCCGTCGAACGTGGATTGGTGACGTTTTGACCGTTCTATAGATTCTTTGTGTTGTGATCCTTCGTCAGTCTGAATAAGGGTCCTGACCCGAAAAAATCGCCTATCCATGTTCTCCAGAGATGCTGCCTGACCCGCTGAGTTACTGCAGCACTCTGTGAAACAATAGACAATAAACAATAGGTGCAGGAGTAGGCCATTCGGCCCTTCGAGCCAGCACTGCCATACAATGTGATCATGGCTGATCATCCCCAATCAGTACCCCGTTCCTGCCTTCTCCCCATATCCCCTGACTCCGCTATATTTAAGAGCCCTATCTAGCTCTCTCTTGAAAGCAGCCAGAGAACCTGCCTCCACTGCCCTCTGAGGCAGAGAATTCCACAGACTCGCCACTCTCTGTGAGAAAAAGTGTTTCCTCATCTCTGTTCTAAATGGCTTACTCCTTATTCTTGAACTGTGGCCCCTGGTTCTGGACTCCCCCAACATCTGGAACACCTTTAGCGTGTCCAAACCCTTAATAATCTTATATGTTTCAATATGATCCCCTCTCAACCTTCTAAACTCCAGAGTGTCAAGCCCAGCTGCTCCATTCTCTCGTCTCCTATCCATGTTCTCCAGAGATGCTGCCTGACCCGCTGAGTTACTCCAGGACTTGTAACTGCGTGAACCAGCATCCGCAGTCCTTGTGTCCACATCGCAAAAATACAAAAGATAGGACTCTTAAAGATAGCGGAGTCAGGGGATATGGGGAGATTGCAGGAACGGGATATTGAATGTGGATGATCAGCCATGATCACATTGAATGGCGGTGCTGGCTCGAAGGGCCGAATGGCCTACTCCTGCACCTATTGTCTATTGCCCATTAATTGATCTGAACCAGAGAGTAGTGTTTAGTTTGAATGGCTGACAGCCTTAGGGTTAATGATTTTTGTTTAAGAAGGAACTGCAGATGCTGGAAAATCTGAAGAAGGGTTTCGGCCCGAAACGTTGCCTATTTCCTTCACTCCATAGATGCAGCATCTATGGAGGGAAGGAAATAGGCAACATTTCGGGCCATAGGGTTAATGATAACTGGAGAACACTTTCTAAAGTTAACTTTGACAAATTAATTATTTTATTGAAAAACATATTTTCCTGGCTGGCAATATAACGTTGCATGAATAAGAATTACATTTCTCTCTGCTTCCAAATGTAGGATCAGCCAAGTTTAATGGAGTCGCAGCTGGGGTGTTAGCCGTTTAGTGGCTGTCACCAATTTACATGGGTCTTTCTGCATTTTGAAAATGAAATTGAGTTCTGCATTAATATTAACTAAAACTGCATTTTCTATCCTCCCCTCCTGGGGTTTGCTCGATTTTTCGATTAAATATTTATTTTTTCTCCTTGGGAAACCAAAGCATTGTTTCACAAAAGAAATGAAATCTCCTCTGATGCACAAATCCTTAATGCTTGCTGTGTTAATCCACTCCGGAAATGTGATAAAAGCCTCTGAACTGACAAATACTTTCATTACGGGCGGAGGTTTCATGTATACTTTCAGCAAATGGAGATAATAAGTTAATGCGTATCATCGATAATTTTCAGACTTGGAAAATTATTTTCAAAATACTAGGTCAAAGTGCTGCTAGATTGGTGTAGAGTCAGGAGGAGAAAATATAATCCTCCAACATTTTCGCCACTTGCAACGGGATCCCGCTACTGACCACATGTTCCCACCACTTTTTCCTTTCCGCACAGACCGTTCCCTCTGGCACTCCCCCCGGTCAACTCGTCCCTTCCCACCCAAACCACCCCCTTCCCGGGTACTTTCCGCTGCAACCGCAGGAGATGCAACACTTGTCCCTTTACCTCCCCCCTCGACTCCATCCAAGGACCCCGACAGTCTTTCCAGGAGAGGCGGTCCTCCGACCTGATCTATCATCTATCAGAGAATTCCACAGACTCACAACTCTCTGTGAGAAAAAGTGTTTCCTCGTCTCCGTTCTAAAAATTAAAGGGGTGCATCTATTAAAGGGGCATATCTCAATTAAAGGGCAAGAAAAATCAGCAAAGTAAACCTGCATTATTGCAGCGCTATTTGTAGGAAGGAACTGCCATGCCTCCCGTGTGGTGATGAAGTCAATATAGACAATATCTATGACATTTCCCTTACCAATTGTTTTGATTACTTCAAAAAACTCGTAGGTGGTGTGTGTATGAATTTTGTCGTCTGTCCATTCCCTCCTGACATGCTGCCTCACCCACTGAGTTACTTCCGCACTTTGTGTCTTAATCCAGATTCCAGCATCTGCTGTTGCCTGCGTCTCCGAAGATAGACACAAAAAGCTGGAGTAGCTCAGCGGGTCAGGCAGCATCTCTGGAGAGAAGGAATGGGTGACCTTTCGGGTCGAGACCCTTCTTCAGGCTGAGAGTCAGGGGAGAGGGAGACAGAGATATAGGCGGTGATACGTAGAACAAAGAAGTGAAAGATACGCAAAAAAAAGTAACGTTGATCAAGGAAACGGCCTTGGGAGTGCAGCGTAGGTTTACAAGGTTAATTCCCGGGATGGCGGGACTGTCACATGCTGAGAGAATGGAGCAGCTGGGCTTGTACACTCTGGAGTTTAGAAGGTTGAGAGGAGATCTCATTGAAACATATAGGATTGTTAAGGGCTTGGGCACGCTAGAGGCAGGAAACATGTTCCCGATGTTGGGGGAGTCCAGAACCAGGGGCCACAGATTAAGAATAAGGAGTAAGCCATTTAGAACGGAGACGAGGAAACACTTTTTCTCACAGAGAATGGTGAGTCTGTGGAATGCTCTGCCTCACAGGGCGGTGGAGGCCGGTTCTCTGGATGCTTTCAAGAGCTAGATAGGGCTCTTAAAAATAACGGAGTCAGTGGATATGGGGAGAAGGCAGGAACGGGGTACTGATTGGGGATGATCAGCCATGATCACATTGAATGGCGGTGCTGGCTCGAAGGGCCGAATGGCCTACTCCTGCACCTACTGTCTATTGTCTATTGGCCCATTGTTGGCTGTGCGCTTGTCTGTCCTTGCGTATAATCACATCTGCTAATGTGAAGTACAATTTCTTTTTAAAGAGCATCGAATTTAATCACATCCAATCTGTTGATGAACTACAGACAATGTTGGAGCATTTTGAATCAAAGGATTGACTGATGAGAATAGAGACTGCTTGTAGCTCAGTCCATTGACAACTCAACATTGAGAAGCGAGTGCGCGCAGTTGAAAAGTACAAAGCAAATGGCAGGTGGCACGTCATTTCATGTTTTAGCGAGCAATGGATTCTACTCCCTCTTCTGCTTTGCAATTTGCAACTCTGAATAGTTTAAAATTGAAATGTTTTTGTCCATTCTGAATGCACGTTGGCATAAATAGCGTACATGTTACATTTGATTTATCCATTTGTCCCATACATATTTAAAAGGCCATTCTCAAATAGACCCATTCTTCAGATAGTTTTTCCACGAGCAGTAGCTCTACTCAATAGCCAAAAGTCTGTAGCCTCCTTGTAGACAATAGACAATAAGTGCCATTCGGCCCTTCGAGCCAGCACCGCCATTCAATGTGATTGTGGCTGATCATCCACAATCAGTACCCCGTTCCTGCCTTCTCCCCATATCCCCTGACTCCGCTATTTTTAACAGCCCTATCTAGCTCTCTCTTAAAAGCATCCAGAGAACCTGCCTCTACCACCCTCAGAGAATTCCACAGACTCACCTCTCACCACTCAAAAGTGTTTTTTTATTCGTCTCCGTTCTAAATGGCTGACTCCTTATTCTTAAATTGTTAGGAAAGTTAAAGGTGTCCTTTCCGATACCATTCTTTATTTCTGAAAGTTGTTTTTTTCTTCCCACAATAATTGACTTTGATCTTGCGATCTTCACTCTTGCACCGTGCAATTTGTAAAATTGTTAACATCTAGTTTTTTGGGTCCTTTTCCGTATTTTAGTATTTTCCACGATAATGTTTGGCAAATTTCCGAAGGCTATGCTGCAATCAGCCAGAATTACAATCACACATCAGAGTCTTAGTGGAATAAAATGTGAGCCAGATGATATTGTTGCTTTATGAATTAAACTCTGATTGTGTAGCAAGCCTTAACAGCGATCTAAATGTTGATGAGAAATATAGATTAAAAATAGTAAAATCAAGGGATTACGGGTTGGAATATAAACTGCTCTCAAAAGGCGTTTTATTTCTTGAATTTTATATAGTTATCTATCTTCTATATTACTAGAAGTCTGTTCTTGACCGGTTTTGGCTTTCTGTGCTGCGATTTCCGAGAGTACGCCGCCACCTACGGCCGTCACTTTTGGCCACCTCACTCAGAGCCCCCCTCCGCCGCATGTGTGTCGAGGATTTTTCCCGTCGATGAAATTGGACAGAGATATTAATGTTTTTACAAAATTCCCCATTCTCTCTGCTGCCCCTGCTGGAGGGAGGGGGAGGGACTATAAAACCAGGAAGTGGTGTGCCTCAATCAGTCTCTGCAATGGTGTGCCTCAATCAGAGCTCTGAATGACACTGACAAATGTCTACAGCACTGTGAGTACTCTTAATTTGGTTTGAAAATGAAAATTTGGTTAGAGGTAAAAAAAAAGCACAGCCTGCAAATGGTTGTTTGGGTTTGGGTTGATGTAAAAGGCACTCTCTCCCCCCCCCCCCCCCCCCCCCCCCCCCTCTCCTCTTCTCCCCTCCCCCCTCTCCTCCTCTCCGCCCCTCTCCTCTCCCCCCCCCTCCCCTCTCCCCCCCCCCCTCTCCCCCCCCCTCCCCTCTCCCCCCTCTCCTCCTCTCCCCCTCTCCCCCTCTCCTCCTCTCCCCCTCTCCCCCTCTCCTCCTCTCCCTCCTCTCCTCCTCTCCTCCTCTCCCCCTCTCCCCCCCCTCCTCCCCCTCTCCCCCTCTCCCCCTCTCCCCCTCTCCCCCTCCCCCCCTCTCCCCCTCTCCCCCCCTCTCTCCCCCCCCTCTCCCCCCCTCTCCCCCCCCTCCCTCCCCCTCTCCCCCTCTCCCCCCCTCCCCCCCTCCCCCTCCCCCCCTCTCCCCCCCTCCCCCTCTCCCCCCCCCTCCTCTCCCTCTCCCCCCCACCCCTCCCTCCTCCCCCCCCCCCTCCTCCCCCCCCGCTCCCCCTCGCCCCACCGCCCCCTCCTCGCTCTCGCCCGCCCTCTTCCAGACTCCCTCTATCTTTTTCTCCCCCCCCTCCCCCTCCCCCCCCCTCCTCCTCCCTCCCCCCCCTCCTCCTCTCCCCCCCCTCCTCCTCTCCCCCCCCTCCTCCTCTCCCCCCCCTCCTCCTCTCCCCCCCCTCCTCCTCTCCCCCCCCTCCTCGCCTCCCCCCCCCCCCTCCTCCTCTCCCCCCCCCCTCCTCCTCTCCCCCCCCCCTCCTCCTCTCCCCCCCCTCCTCCTCTCCCCCCCCCCTCCTCCTCCCCCCCCCCCCTCCTCCTCTCCCCCCCCCTCCTCCTCTCCCCCCCCTCCTCCTCTCCCCCCCCCCTCCTCCTCCCTCCCCCCCCTCCTCCTCTCCCCCCCCCTCCTCTCCCCTCCCCCCCCCTCCTCCTCTCCCCCCCCCCCCCCCCCCCCCCCCTCACCCCCCCCCCCCCCTCCCCCCCCCCCCCCCCCCCCCCCCCCTCCTCTCCCCCCCGCGCCTTCTTTCCCCCCTCCCCCCCCCTCCTCTCCCCCCCCCCCCCCCCCCCCCCCCCCCCCCCCCCCCCCCTCCCCCCCCCCTCCCCTCCCCCCCCCCCCTCCTCTCCCCCCCCCCCCCCCCCCCCCCCCCCTCCCCCCCCCCCCCTCTCCCCTCCCCCCCCCCCCCTCCTCCCCCCCCCCCCCCCCCCCCCCCCCCCCCTCTCCCCCCCCCCCACCCCCCCCCCTCCCCCCCCCCCCCCCCCCCCCTCCCCCCCTCCCCCCCCCCCTCCCCCCCCCCCCCCCCCCCCCCCCCCTCCCCCCCCCCCTCCCCCCCCCCCCCCCCCCCCCCCCCCCCCCCCCCTCCCCCCCCTCCCCCCCCCCCCTCCCCCCCCCTCCCCCCCCCCCCCCCCCCCCTCTCCTCCTCCCCCCCCTCTCCTCCCCCCCCTCTCCCCCCCCCCCCCTCCCCCCCCCTCTCCCCCCCCCCTCCCCCTCCCCCCCCCCTCCTCTCCCCCCCCCTCCTCCCCCCCCTCCCCCTCCCCCCCCCCCCCTCTCCCCCCCCCCCCCTCCCCTCCCCCCCCCCCTCCTCCCCCCCCCTCCCTCCCCCCCCCCCCCCCCCCTCTCCTCCCCCCCCCCCCTCCCCCCCCCCCCTCCCCCCCCCTCCCCCCCCCCCTCTCCTCCCCCCCCTCCTCCCCCCCCCCCCTCCCCCACCGTCCCTCCCCTAAACCCCCCCCTCTTCTCCACACACACACCTTCCCCCTTCCCTCCACCTTCGTCCCTGCTCCCCCGCCCCTCATCTCACCCCCCTCTCAGCACTCCCACTCTCCCCTTCTCTCCTCCCCCACCCCCCTCTCCTCCTCTCTCTCTCTCCCCCCTCCTCCCCTCCATTAGCGTGAGTGCGGGGAGGGGGGGGTAGTTAGTGTGTGTGAAGCTGCATGCCGCCTCCTCCCCCCCCCCACAACCGCACGTTGGGGGAACAGACCCAATGGGTCTGCACTTGGTCTAGTATATTACTAAAAGTCTGATCTTGACCATTTCCTGTTCTGTATATTGATTTTAGAAAAAACGCTGCCACTTACTGCTGCGCAGGACAAGAGGATTTTTCCCATCGGTGAAAAATAAAAGAGTTATTAGTGTTTAAAAAATGTTGAGGTTCTCTCTCCTGAAGGCCACGCTCCTTTCAGAAGGACTATAAAATAAAACCCGGATAGGTTGAATGCCTCAGTCAGTCTCTGCAAGATAGGGAAGCAAGAGGGTCACGTCTCTCAGTGTGAGCTGTGAATAACACTGAACACATGTCTACTACACTGAGTGGTTTTACTGATCTGTCAGTGCCCTTAATGTGGTTTGAAAATATAGTTTGGAAATGCTAAAGCTGTGTTGCCTTTGGTTTGCTGGGTCCCACTTTGTCTAGTATATATATATAAAAGACGCAAAGTGCTGTACTAACTCTTCATGTTGTATATTAATGATTTGGACGAGGGGATTGAAGTCTTTGTGGACAGGTTTGCGGATGATACGAAAATAGGTGGAGGGGCAGGTAGTGTAGAGAAAGCAGGAACTCTGCAGAAGGACTTGTGCAGATTGGGAGAGTGGGCAGAGAAATATGGCAGATGGAATATAGTGTAGCAAAATGTGGAGTCGTGCATTTTGGCAGTAGGAATAAAGGCGTAGGCTATTTTCTAAATGGGAAGAGAATCCTGAATTTCAAGGTGCAAAGGGAGTTGGGAGTGCTGGTGCAGGATTATTGCCACAGAAGGTTGTGGAGGCCCAGTCAGTGGATATTTTTAAGGCAGAGATAGATAGATTCTTGATTAGTGCGGGTGTCAGGGGTTATGGGGGGGAAGGCAGGAGAATTGGGTTAGGAAGGAGAGATAGATCAGCATTGATTGAATAGCCTAATTCTCCTCCCATCACTTATGACATGAACTGCAGATGCTAGTGTACAGAAAAATTGCTGGAGTAACGCAGTAAATCTTCCCCAGGTCTGAGTGCAGGTAGATGGGTCTAGGGGAGGGGAAAAAAAGTGTTCGGCACGGACTTGAAGGGCCTGTTTCCGTGCTGTAATTGTTATATGGTTATATAAATGGGTGACATTTTGTATCCAGCCTGAAGAAGGGTCTCGACCTGAAACGTCACCCCGTTCCTTCTCTCCAGAGATGCTCTCCTGTCCCGCTGAGTTACTCCAGCATTTTGCGTCTATCTTCGGTTTAAAGCCAGCATCTGCAGTTCCTCCCTGCAAACCCTACAAACCTGCACGTCTTTGGAGTGTGGGAGGATACGAAGATCTCGGAGAAACCCTCACGGGGAGAACGTACAAACCCTGTACAGACAGCACCCGTAGTCGGGATCGAACCCTGATCTCGGACGCTGTGAGGCAGCAACTCCACCGCCGCGCCACCGTGCCGCCCGTTAATAATAATAATAATAATAATAATAAAAATAATCTTTATTGTCATTGTACAAGACAACGAAATTTTGTTGGAGCAGTCCTCCAGCTGCACAGGAATATGAGTATAAAAATACGTTTAAAAAAGAACAATTAAAAAATTAGATTATAAACATATAGGAGTATGGGCGGGTATGTGAGAGAGAGGGGGGGAATCAGTGTGGGAGGGGGATAGAGTTCAGGAGTGTCACAGCTCTATGGTAGAAGTTGTTTTTCAGTCTTGTCGTGTGGGCGCTCAGTGTCCTGTATCGTCTTCCTGAGGGCAGGGGGGTGAATTTAATTAATAATGCAATTGAAAGAATTTGTAGGCCAGAAAAAAATGAGTCTGACTTTAAATTGACCAAACGAGGTGAGGATGTTAGCTGTAATTTTCGGACATTGTTTTCTGTCTCGCCGCCCATTATTACAGGAAATTCTGGTTATAAACTATCTCCTGGCCCCGTGTTGTGCTAACAGAAAAATAAGTGATTGAATCCAATTTGACACAAAGCCACCAGAATGGAATTAATACTCGATTCAATAATAAAAAACGGCTCTCAGATGTGATTCAACTCACTTCAAATTGTATTTGTAAAGACAGAACAAGCATAATAGATGTTTAGCATTAATCACACAATATATTTTCCGTAACCTCAATAAATCTAGTCCTGAAATGAATAAACCATATAACGGCTGTGCATGTCGATATTTGAAATAAGTATTTCTGACTTAAATGTGCAGCAATTTTCCAGTGGAGGATGCAACATGCAGGCGCTCTGTATTCTGGTCAACCCTAATGACAAGCAGAGTAGATAATATTTCAGAAGGTCATGGATGGCCGCATTACATTTGCTTCTCAGATATCTATCAGTGAATGAAGTCCTGGAAAGCCATTTTCCGTCGCAGTTACAGTCATGCGATAATTTGACTCCATTCCATTTCGGTCATTGGGTGAAAAAGCGTTTAAAACTCAAATTAGTTTCTGGCTGTGAGCGAGGCTAATGTCCCCGACATCAGACCTGGCAAAAATAATCATCCAATGAACTTGTAGATTGTCGACAAGGCAGTTTCGAAGCACTGTTTAAGAAAGAACTGCAGATGCTGGAAAAAACTGAAGGTAGACAAAAAATGCTGGAGGAACTCGGGGAGTGAGGCAGCTATCTATGGAGCGAAGAAATAGGTGACGTTTCAGGTCGAGACCCTTCTTCAAACTGAAGTGGGGAAACAGACCCCTCAGCCCAACTTGCCCAAACAATTTCCCAGTTCCCACCTGCCTGTGTTTGGTCCATATCCATTTCGTTGTCTCTGTACTGCACACTGACAATGACAATTAAAATTGAATCTGAATCTGATATCCCTCCAAACCTGTCCTATCCATGTACCTTTCTAAATGTTTCTTAAACGTTGGGATAGTCCCAGCCTCAACTATCTCCTCTGGCAGCTTGTTCCATACACCCACCTAAAAGATTCTTATTAAATCTTTTCCCCTTCACCGTGAACCTATGTCCTCTGGTCCTCGATTCCCCTACTCTGGGCAAGAGATTCTGTGCATCTACCCAATCTATTCCTGAACCCATTCAAGCTTGACAATATATTTCCTATAACATGGTGTCCAGAACTGAACACAATACTCTAAATGTGGTCTCACCGATATCTTGTACAACTCCCAACTTCTATACTCCAAACTGTGACTGATGAAGGCCTTTGCTGAGATCCTCAGGCCTATCTAACTTACTCCTAATCAGATGCGACGTTGAACTTAATAGCTTAATGTCGGCTGGTCTAACATCTTTCTTTCCTTTGAAGGAGAGGTGGTTTGTCCTTATTTAGAAACAAGGAACTGCAGATGCTGGTTTACATAAAAACAGATACAAAATGCTGGAGTAACTCAGACCTGTTATGCTGCTGCCAGTAAGAATTTCATTGGTCTGTTGTCGATATAACAGAAGATTGACAACTCTCTGGGTGAAAAAGATTTTCCTCATCTCAGTCCAAAATGGCCGACCCCTTATTCTTAAACTGTGACCCCTGGTTCTAGACAGCCCCAACATTGGGAACATTTTTCTTGCATCTAACCTGTCCAACCCCTTAAGAATTGCAGGAAGGAACTGCAGACACTGGTTTAAACCCAAGGTAGACACAAAAAAACTGGAGTAACTCAGCGGGACAGGCAGCATCTCTGGAGAGAAAGAATGGGTGACGTTTCGGGTCGAGAGCTTTCTTTAGACTCTTGTTTCGGGTCGAGATCGTTCTTCAGAAGGAGGGTCCCATGACTATTTCTCTGAGTCTGAAGAAGGCTTTCGGCCCGAAACGTTGCCTATCTCCTTCGCTCCATAGATGCTGCTGCACCCGCTGAGTTTCTCCAGCACTTTTATCTACCTTCGATTTTCCAGCATCTGCAGTTCCTTCTTTAACACTATTTCTCTTGATGCATTTAAAAGGAGAAAGAGCGTGTGGTGGTGAGATTCATTGCGATTCTGCCACGGGACGCAGATGGTTTGAGAACCTGGTGAACAGTTTTAATGTGCAGAAGTGAAAGGTCATGTACTTAGGTTAGAGGTATGTTGTTGATATAGTGTGATATGTGCAGTTTAGAGGGATCTGGCTGTCCTAGTGCATGAACCACAACTAAAATGTGAGGCACACCCAATAAGGCACATGTTAGCATTTATTCCAAAGAAGTTGGAATTTTAAAAAAAATGGCAAAGTTGCATAGTGGTAGAGTTTGCACTAAATGTTATTCCCTGATCGTGTGTATCTGTACACTGTAAATGGCTCTATTGTAATCATGTATTGTCTTTTCACTGACTGGTTAGCGCACAACAAGAGATTTTCACTGTACCTCGGTCCACGTGACAATCAACTAAACTGAACTGAACTGAGCTGCTGCCTCACAGCGCCAAAGACCCGGGTTTGTTCCTGACCACACGCTCCGTATGTTTTTCTTTGGTTTAAAGCAGCATCTGCAGTTCCTTGGTTACACAAAAAAGCTGGAGAAACTCAGCGGGTGCAGCAGCATCTATGGAGCGAAGGAAATAGGCAACGTTTCAAGCCGAAACCCTTTTGGAAATAGGCAACGTTTTGGGCCGAAACCCTTCCGGGTTTCGGCCCGAAACGTTGCCTATTTCCTTCGCTCCATAGATGCTGCTGCACCCGCTGAGTTTCTCCAGCTTTTTTGTGTAACCTTCGATTCTCCAGCATCTGCAGTTCCCTCTTAAACATCTGCAGTTCCTTCCTACACACAAATGTTTGCAGAAATGAAACACAAATAGACAAATGATGTGAAACCTCTCTGGTTACTGACTAGAACATGCAATGGTTAAGCAATGGTTTTACCCAGTGAAAGGTTCCCATTGTCTCATCGTCTCCAATGCAACCCTGGAGAGGAATGTTTGTGGTTAACCAGGGGTTGAGTATTCATTGCGTCCCTTTGCTGTGGTCATTCCAGACCTGTAGTTCTGCCAAATTATTTAACAAAAAAACTGTGCTATTAAAATTAGACACAAAATGCTGGAGTAACTCAGCGGGATAGGCTGCGTCTTTTTTTAGTTTAGAGGTACAGCGTGGAAACGGGCCCTTCGGCCCACCGGGTCCGCGCCGACCAGCGATCCCCGCGCATTGACACAGTCCTACTCACACAAGGGACAGTTTACATTTATACCAAGCCTACAAACCTGTACGTCTTTGGAGTGTGGGAGGAAGCCGGGCGATCTCGGAGAAAGCCCAAGCGATCACGGGGAGAACGTACAAACTCCGTACGGACAGCACCCGTAGTCGGGATCGAACCCGGGTATCGGGCGCTGCAAACGCTATAAGGCAGCGACGTTACCGCTGCGCCACCGTGGCCGCACCAAGGCCGCTGGAGAGAAGGAATGGGTGACTTTTCGGGTCGAGACCCTTCTTCAGGCGCCCAACCCGAAACGTCACCCATTCCTTCTCTCCGGAGATACTGCCTGTCCCGCTGAGTTACTCCCACATTCTGTGTCTCATCTTCGGTGTAAACCCGCATCTGTGGTTCCTTCTTACATGCCATTACAATTAGTGTTGCATTCAAAATAACTAAAACTAAATCAAATTCATTAACCACTAAATGCTTTAGCATTTCAGAAAAATTGGGGTCATAGTGTCAAAGAGTGAGACAGTGGCACCCTTGCCAATAATCTTTCAATAGACAATAGACAGTAGGCCATTTGGTCCTTCGAGCCAGCAATGTGATCATGGCTGATCATCCCCAATCAGTACCTCGTTCCTGCTTTCTCCCCATATCCCCTGACTCCGCTATCTTCAAGAGCCCTAAATAGCTCTCTCTTGAAAGTACTCCACGGCCTTCTGAGGCAGAGAACTCCACAGACTCACAACTCTCTGCGTGAAAAAGAGTATCCTCGTCTGCTTTCTAAATGGCTTACCCCTTATTCTTAAACTGTGGCCCCTGGTTCTGGACTCCCCCAACATCGGGAACATGTTTCCTGCCTCTAGCATGCACCAAACCCTTAATAATTTTATAAGTTTCTATAAGATTCCCTCTCATCCTTCTAAACTCCAGAGTGTACAAACCCAGCTGCTCCATTCTCTCAGCATATGACAGTCCCGCCATTCCGGGAATTAACCTTGTAAACCTACACTGTACTCCCTCAATAGTAAGAATTTCCCTCCTTAAATTTGGAGACCAAAACTGCACACAATACTGGTGTGGTCTCACTAGGGTCCTGTACAACTGCAGAAGGACCCCTTTGCTCGTATACTCAACTCCTCTTGTTATCTATCAGGTCTCCTCACAACCTCCGGCATTCCAGAGAAAAAAACCCAAGTCTGTCCAACTGTTCCCGATAGCTAGTACCCACTAATCCCGGCATCATTCTGGTAAACCCCTTTGGCATCCTTGCGAAAACCTCCACATCCTTCCTGTAATGGGGCGACCAGAACTGTATGGAGAACTGCAAATGTGACCTAACCATAGTCATATAAAGCTGCCCCATGATGTCCTGACTATTATTCTCCACGGCCCAACCTCAGAAACCTCATAGGCGTTCTTTACCAATCTGAGGTGGGATACGACAGCTTGCCCTTGATTTTTAGTTTAGAGATACTACGCTGAAACAGTTCAGTTCAGTTTATTGTCACGTGTACCGAGGTACAGTGAAAAGCTTTTGTTGTGCGTTATCCAGTCAGCGGAAAGTCTATCTATCGTTCATCCAGTGACAATGATGACACGTCACCCGCCATCGATCACCCGTCCACATTAGTTCCACGTTCTCCCACTTTCCCATCCACGCCTTAGGCATGAAGGGCAATTTTACAGAGGGCCAATTAACCTACAAACCTGCACAGTCTTTGGGATGTGGGGGAAACGAGAGCACCCAGAGGAAACCCATGAGGTCACAGGAAGAACGTGCAAACTCCGCACAGACAACAGCCGATATCAGAATCGAACCTGGGTCTCAGGCGCCGTGGGGCAGCAGCTCTACCCGCTGCTCCACTGTGTCGCTGTGTATTTTTAGTCTAGTTTAGTGTAGTTTAGTTTCGTTTATTGTCACGTGTACCGAGGTACAAAGAAAAGCTTTTGTTGCGTGCTAACCAGTCAGCGGAAAGACAATACAAGATTACAATCGAGCCATTTATAGTGTATAGATACATGATTAAGGTATAACGTTTAGTGCAAGGTAAAGTCAGATCAAAGATAGCCCGAGGATCACCAATGAAATCGTCATTTGCGCGGAATTTACGCTACATCATTTACGCGTCACGACGCGCGCATCGTGACACGCCCAGTGCGCGATGACTTAGGCAGTGAGGTGCGGCCACGTGCAGCGTCGTAGGATTTTGTGATGTACAAAATCTTCGTGCGCCATCTGAGTGACACGCAAATGGCGTCCAAGTGGGACAGGCCCTTAAGGTACCACAAACAACGTGCTTTTTTCACACGGGTAAATGTTGCGCATGCGCGAGAAACCGCTGGCTCAAATTATTCGTACATGTATACGTGTGTACAATACATGTACATGTATACATTATTTTAAAAAAACATTAAGAACACACTTAGAATAAAAATAACAGCAGAGAAATTATGCAACAGACCAGTTTATTAACATATTCAAATTTCATGCTAATGATGACCCCAAAGCTTGCTTGTCAAGGCAACAACTAATGTCTGCAAACTGTAGACTGCATTCTTGAACAAAGAAAATTTCTACACCCCAGCTGAAGAAATGCATTGTTACTTGGCTGGCAAAGAGACATGTGCATTAAATTTGAATGTTTCTTAAGGGCCTGTCTCACTTTCACGACCTAATTCACAACCTTTTTTTACTCGTGGACATTTGTCAGCAGGCCGGAAAAACGCCCCAATAGACAATAGCCCCGACCTACTTGATGCCACGAGTACCTACGACTAGTATCACGACCTACCTACGATCTCGTGACGACCATGCTGCAGGTATGAGTCAAGGGCAAACTCGGCAGAGGTCGTGAATCAGGTCGTGAAAGTGGGACAGGACCTATAAGATAAGATACATTTATTGTCATTTGGACCCCTTGAGGTCCAAACGAAATGCCGTTTCTGCAGCCATACATACAAACACATAGACCCAAGACACAACATAATTTACATAAACATCCATCACATTGCTGTGATGGAAGGCCAAATAAACTTATCTCTCCACTGCACTCTCCCCCCCCCACCCCCCCCGAATCAGAGTCAAGTCAAAGCCCCCCCTGGCGATGGCGATTGTCCCGCGGCCATTAAAGCCACGAGTGTGGTACGAGGTAGCACACGGGTCTTGGTGTTAGAGCCCCTGGCCTGCGCTCGCAGACCTCGCGGCCCTTCCTACGCGCGGGGCCTGGTGTCATCCCGCTCCAGGAGCGACCACCCTGCAGGTATGAGTCGGGGGCAAACGCCGTTGCGAGAGCCGTGAAAATCGGGTCCTCCAGGGAGCCGCGGGCTCCCAGGACCTTTAACTGTCGTTCTCCGACTTCCGGAGTTGAAAAGCGTATCAGCAACTAACCCTCCACCGACCCGCTCCGGACTCGGCCAGCCCCGCGACGGCGACGGTGAGTTGGCACCAGAGTCCCAAGCTTCTTCCATGGGGCTACTCTGCGGCCCAAAAACTTGCGTGTGAAAAGTGTCTCCTGTAGGGAGATTTGTGTCCCCCCCCTCCCATTTTATCTCCACTACCCTCCATGAGGTGGTGAGGTCGGTGCAAGGTCATGGGGACTCGCACAAAATCTTGCGTGTGAAAAGTGCCTGTAGAATTTGTGTAATTTTATCTGTATTATCATGCCCACCCCATTTGTAGGTCGTGCAAGTAAGCGTCATATCGCTACGGCTGGGTGTCTATAGTTGTGGCAGGATGATTCAGTCGGCTGACTACAGGTGGGAAGAAACTGTCTATCATGACACTTCAGACTCGTTCAGAGATATTGGCTGACCTGCTAAGTTAGTCCAGCATTTTGTGTCTATCTTTGGTATAAACCAGTATTTACAGTTCCTTTTTATTACGGTTAAAGCCCTGTCCCACGGTACGAGTTCATTCCAAGAATTCTGCCCTGATTCGAACTCGGAGATTTACGGTAATGGCCACTCGTCGGTATTTGGGGCTCCTGTGGACATTTTTCAACATGTTGAAAAATCTTCACGAATCTTCCCGTGCTTACCTGCCGTTAGCGAGTCTTCCCGAGTACCTGCCGCTGGCGTTACTCCAACGTACCCGCTACGTTCATTCTCCGTGCTTACCACGAGTTTTTTTTTTAAATTAATTTTCTTTAAATTAGCTGACAGGGGAGGTAGTTTAGACAGGGACTATTGCAATGTTTAAGAAACAATTAGACAGGTACATGGGTAGGACAGGTTTAGAGGGATATGGGCCAAGGTGGGTTTAGTTTAGTTTATTGTCACATGCACCGAGGCACAATGAAAAGCTTTTGTTGCGTGCTAAAGGGCCTGTCCCACTTGGGCGCCATTTGTGCGTCACGCAGGTGGCCCGCGAAGATTTTGTACATCACAAAACCCTGGGGCGACCGCGCGGGGCCGCGCATCACTGCTTATGTCACCACGCACCGTGCGCGCGTAATGTGCACCATGTGTGCATCTCGTGCACGTCACCACGCATGCCTCGTGACGCATAAATGATGTCGTGCAAATGACGCCCTAGTGGGACAGGCCCTTAACTATTCAGCGGAAGGTCAATGCATGATTACAATCGAGCCATTCACAATGTATAGACACATGATAAACGGAATAGCATTTAGTGCAAGGTAAAGTATTTTTTGAATACATTTTTTTGTTATTAAAAAAAAAGGCCAGCCTTAAATAGCTGAGATTTGCAATGTAATCTCACTTAATATTTATAGCATGATAAAAAAAAGTATCACCTTGACTATGGAGCTGAACTATTTTGCTAATGGGGCATTATGAGTGGATATTCTTGCCTTATGCAACTTTTTTGCTGTTAGTTTTAATTAACTTCATGACACAGAGGAGTAAGGATTGCCGGGGGAAATAAAAAATCCACTTTTCCCAACTGGCCACTCTGCAGTGAAGAAAGTACATCCGTGGTCAATTGAAATTGCTTTCCAAATGTGTGAAATATAAAAATGCAAAAAATACCTCAACATCGGCACTGAATATGTGGCTCGGTGGCGCAGCGGTAGAGTTGCTGCCTCACAGCGCCAGGGACCCGGGTCGAACCCGATCCTTCTCCCCGTGACCTACGTGGGTTGTCTCCCAGTTTTTCGGTTTCCCCCCACACTACAAAGACGTGCAGGTTTGTAGGTTTTTTAAAGAAAGAACTGCAGATGCTGGTAAATCGAAGGTAGACACAAAATGCTGGAGTAACTCGGCGGGTGAGGCAGCATCTATGGAGCGAAGGAATAGGTGACGCTTCGGGTCGAGACCCTTCTTTGGACTGAAGTGGAGGTGGGGGGAGCGGGAAGAAGAAAGGAAGAGGCGGGGACAGTGGGCTGTGGGAGAGCTGAGAAGGGGAGGGGAAGGAAGGAGAAAGCAAGGACTGCCTGAAATTGGAGACGTCAATGTTCATACCGCTGGGGTGTAAACTACCCAAGTGAATATATGAGGTGCTGCTCCTCCAATTTGCGGTGGGCCTCACTCTGGCCATGGAGGAGGCTCAGGACAGAAAGGTCGGATTCGGAATGGGAAGGGGAGTTGAAGTGCTGGGTCACCGGGAGATCAGGTTGGTTAATGCGAAACGAGCAAGGTGTTGGGCGAAGCGATCGCTAAGCCTACGCTTGGTCTCACCGATATAGAGCAGCTGACACCCAGAGCAGGCTGGTAGTTGCCCGATCTAGCGCTCTCTTGAAAGCATCCAGTGGAATTCTCTGCCTCAGAGGGCGGTGGAGGCAGGTTCTCTGGATGCTTTCAAGAGAGAGCTAGATAGGGCTCTTAAAAATAGTGGAGTCGGGGGATATGGGGAGAAGGCAGGATTGGGGATGATCAGCCATGATCAAATTGAATGGCGGTGCTGGCTGGATGGGCCAAATGGCCTACTCCTGCACCTATTGTCTATTGTCTATTGTCTGTTTTCTAATTCACGACCTCTGCCGAGTTTGCCCTTGACTCGTACTCGCAGCATGGTCGTCACGAGGTCATAGGTAGGTCGTGATGCTAGTCGTAGGTACTCGTGGTATTAAGTAGATCGGGGCGTTTTTCTAGCCTGATGTAAAATGGCCACCGGTATAAAAGGTCGTGAATTAGGTCTTGAATGTGGGACAGGCCCTTAACTTTCTTTACACAAAGGGTGGGTGGCTGTATGGAACAAGCTGCCAGAAGAGGTGGTTGAGGCAGGGGCTCAAAAAACATTTCGGAAACATTTCGACAGGTGTGGCTGTTTAACAAAAGAAAACTCACAAAAGCATTTAAACGACCAGCATTTTTGCTGATCATTAGGTATTTTTATGCTTGTTCGAGGAAATAGTCTAATTGGTCCTAAGCAAAATACAGTAGGCGCTATATATTACAATGTTTACCCATTGGATAGTGTTATTAATTTCCACAGTTATTTGTCAAATGGTTGATAGATTATAATGGAAGCTGTAAATCGATCTGAGCCGTTTACAAATGGAGGGAAATAAGTCTTTGCCGGCAACAAATGATTAGAAATATTTTATTTAATCAGTATGATCAACCAGCGACATGAAATAAAAGTGGATAGATTAGAAAATGAATGATATGTCACAGCGACCGAGCGATAAGAAGTACTTTCAGTGATTCATCCGAGAATGTGTGCAACTGAAATAATTTAGACCAAGGAGTTATAAGTAACAAACAGTTGCACATAAATTTGAAATGTAAACAGGGAAAATGAAGTCAAAAGATGAATCCTTGTCGTTTGCGATACTTTGTTTGCTCAATCTTTTATTTTGATTCTTCGGAAATTTCGTGATTAAACGCAGCAGTTAGAAACATAGAAACACAGAAAATAGGTGCAGGAGTAGGCAATTCGGCCCTTCGAGCCAGCACCGCCATTCAATATGATCATGGCTGATCATCCAACTCGGTATCCTGTACCTGTCTTAGAAACATAGAAACATAGAAAATAGATGCAGGAGTAGGCCATTCGGCCCTTCGAGCCTGCACCGCCCATCAATATGATCATGGCTGATCATCCAACTCAGTATCCTGTACCTGCCTTCTCTCCATACCCCCTGATCCCTTTAGCCACAAGGGCCACATCTAACTCCCTCTTAAATATAGCCAATGAACTGTGGCCTCAACTACCTTCTGTGGCAGAGAATTCCACAGATTCACCACTCTCTGTGTGAAAAATGTTTTCCTCATCTCGGCCCTAAAAGATATCCCCCTTATCCTTAAACTGTGACCCCTTGTTCTGGACTTCCCCAACATCGGGAACAATCTTCCTGCATCTAGCCTGTCCAACCCCTTAATAATTTTGTAAGTTTCTATAAGATCCCCCCACAATCTTCTAAATTCTAGCAGTTCTAAGCGACTGGTGTTTGTCGGCGCTGGGCTTGTACTCGCTGGAGTTTAGCAGGGTGAATGGGGGGACCTCATTGAGACTTGCCCAAAAGTGAAAGGCCTGCTGGATAGAGTGGAAATGGAGAGGATGTTTCTAAAAGTGGGAAAGTCTAGGACCAGAAGTCACAGCCTCAGAATTAAAGGACATTCCTTTAGGAAGGAGATGAGGAGGAATTTATTTCGTCAGAGGGTGGTGAATCTGTGGAATTCGTTGCCACAGAAGGTAGTTGAGGCCAGTTCATTGTCTATATTTAAGAGGGAGTTAGATGTGGCCCTTGTGGCTAAAGGGATCAGGGGGTATGGAGAGAAGGCAGGTACAGGATACGGAGTTGGATGATCAGCCATGAGGCCGTCAATCGATATTTTTATGGATAGATAGATTCTTGATCAGTACGGGTGTCAGGAGTTATGGGGGGGATGGCATTTGAATGGGGTTAGGAGGGAGAGATAGATCAGCCATGATTGAATGACGGAGTAGACTTGATGGGCCGAATGGCCTAATGCTGCTCCTGTAGCCTATGAGACTGCTGCATAGTCAGAGATGCTAATTTTTAATTTAAGATATTAACCAAAATCCCACTTTGCCCTTTGAAAAGGCAACTTTTGATAAGGAAGAGGTGACATTTCCCTGGCATCTCAACTAATATTTATCAAATCAATATTGCTGATGAGACGAGGAGAATTTTAATTTATTTTTTTAAAGAAGTTAGCAAAATTGTAAATTGATTGAAGGAAATCAGAGACAGAAACACAGTTTCAAAAATACCAAAGGTAGACAAAAATGCTGGAGAAACTCAGCGGGAGCGAAGGAATAGGCGACGTTTCGAGTCGAGACCCTTCTTCAGACTGATGTGGGGGACGGGAAGAAGAAAGGGAGAGGCGGAGACAGTAGGCTGTGGGAGAGCTGGGAAGGGGAAGGGGAGGGGAAGGAGGGAGAAAGCAAGGACTTCCTGAAATTGGAGAAGTCAATGTTCATACCGCTGGGGTGTAAACTACCCAAGCGAAATATGAGGTGCTGCTCCTACAATTTACGGTGGGACTCACTCTGGCCATGGAATGAAGAAGGATCGTGACCCGAAACGTCACAGAGAGTGGTGAGTCTGTGGAATTCTCTGCCTCAGAGAGCGGTGGAGGCCGGTTCTCTGGATGCTTTCAAGAGAGAGCTAGATAGGGCTCTTAAAAATAGCGGAGTCAGGGGATATGGGGAGAAGGCAGGAATGGGGTACTGATTGTGGATGATCAGCCATGATCACATTGAATGGCTCGAAGGGCGGAATGGCCTACTCCTGCACCCACTGTCTATTGTCTATTGTCACCTATTCAAGATACAAGATACAAGATACATTTAATTGTCATTTGGACCCCATGAGGTCCAAACGAAATGCCGTTTCTGCAGCCATACATTACAAACACATAGACCCAAGACACAACATAATTTACATAAACATCCATCACATCGCTGTGATGGAAGGCCAAATACACTTATCTCTCCACTGCACTCTCCCCCCCCATGTCAGAGTCAAAGTCAAAGCCCCCGGCTGGCGATGGCGATTGTCCCGCGGCCATTAAAGCCACGCCGGGTGATGCAAGGTCGCACACCGGGTCTTGGTGTTAGAGCCCCCGGCGTGCGCTCGCAGAGTCCCGCGGCCATTCCAAGCCGCGCGGGGCGGTGCTGTAAGGCCCCGCTCCAGGAGCTCTTCAACCCCGCAACTCGGGCGGGGGAAGTCGCCGTTGCGAGAGCCCTGAAAAGCGGTCTCCCTCCAGGGAGCCGCGGGCTCCCGGTGCCGCCGTCCACAGACCTGCCGTTGGAGCCTCCGACTCTCCGGTCGGGCAGCAGCAGCAGCAGCAGCGCTCCTCCACCGCTCCACCCGCTCCGGACTCGGCCAGCCCCGCGACGTTGACGGTGAGTCGTAGCACCAGAGTCCCCGGTCTCTTCCTGTTGGAGGCCGCTCCTCGTTGCGGCCCCAACGACAACGGAAACCCGACGAGAAAAGGTTGGGTCTCCCGTGCAGGGAGAGATTTTAAAAACGTTTCCCCCCCCTCCCACCCCCACACACACACACCCCAACAAAAAATAACAAAAACTACATAAAAACACAGACAGAAAATAATAAAACGCGGACAGACTGCAGAGGCCACTGCTGACCAGAGTCGCGCCGCCCACCGGATTCCTTCTCTCCAGAGATGCTGCCTGACCCGCTGACTTACTCCAGCATTTTGTGTCTATCTTTGGTTTAAATCCTTCCTACACTATTGGCCCACAATATCCCTGACGCCAAGTTAAATGAATCTCCTCTGCCTGCACGTGATCCATATCCCGCCATTCTCTGCACATGACAATAAATGTAACTTGAACTTGAACTTGAACTATTCATGTGCTTATCTAAACGCCTGTTAAACACTACTATCGCATGTGCCTCCACCACCACCACCACCAGCAGCCTGGTCCAAGCACCCACCAACCTCTGTGTAACCAACTTGCCCCTTACAATCTCCTTTCATCCTTACAATGGGAAGGTCATTGCTACCAAATTCCTCAAGCTGGCAGCTTCGGGCAATCAGTCTCAAGCCCCACGCTCTTATCCACAGAGAGACCATTTCACCCAACAAGGTTCAAAGGTTCCACTGAAATCTGTTTTCACCCCTTTTCATCTTAGAAACATAGAAACATAGAAATTAGGTGCAGGAGTAGGCCATTCGGCCCTTCGAGCCTGCACCGCCATTCAATATGATCATGGCTGATCATCCAACTCAGTATCCCGTACCTGCCTTCTCTCCATACCCCCTGATCCCCTTGGCCACAAGGGCCACATCTAACTCCCTCTTAAATATAGCCAATGAACTGGCCTCAACTACCCTCTGTGGCAGAGAGTTCCAGAGATTCACCACTCTCTGTGTGAAAAAAGTTCTCCTCATCTCGGTTTTACAGGATTTCCCCCTTATCCTTTAAGCTGTGACCCCTTGTCCTGGACTTCCCCAACATCGGGAACAATCTTCCTGCATCTAGCCTGTCCAACCCCTTAAGAATTTTGTAAGTTTCTATAAGATCCCCTCTCAATCTCCTAAATTCTAGAGAGTATAAACCAAGTCTATCCAGTCTTTCTTCATAAGACAGTCCTGACATCCCAGGAATCAGTCTGGTGAACCTTCTCTGCACTCCCTCTATGGCAATAATGTCCTTCCTCAGATATGGAGACCAAAACTGTACGCAATACTGCAGGTGTGGTCTCACCAAGACCCTGTACAACTGCAGTAGAACCTCCCTGCTCCTATACTCAAATCCTCTTGCTATGATCTTAGCCTTAGCCTCCCTGCACCTCCTCTTCTGTGGTAGGTGCCGATAATCAAAATCCCTCCCCTCCCACCCACCGGTCTTTCAAACATCCATCCGCCTCCACCTCGGATCTTCCAGCCTCCACAAATCTCTGCGGGATTCACTACTCCGGTGCGAGAAAAAATGTTTTTACGCGCATCGGGCGTGTAAAAGTGACCCTGCCTTAACTTGAAGCCAGTGTGTAGGAAGGAATGCTGGTTTAAACCGAAGACCGACACAAAATGCTGGAGTAACTCAGCGGGACAGGCAGCATCTCTGGAGAGAAGGAATGGGTGACGTTTCGGGGCCGAGACATTTCATTCTTGACTCGAAACGTCATCCATTCCTTAACTTAAAGCCAAGTACCTTTGTTCGAGACACCGATTAATGTTAACAAATTGGAGGAGAAGCACCTCATATTTCGCTTGGGCAGTTTACACCCCAGCGGTATGAACATTGACTTCTCCAATTTCAGGTAGTCCCTGCTTTCTCCCTCCTTCCCCTCCCCTTCCCAGCTCTCCCCACAGCCCACTGTCTCCGCCTCTTCCTTTCTTCTTCCCCCCCCCCCCCCCCCCCCCCCACATCAGTCTGAAGAAGGGTCGTGACCCAAAACGCCACCTATTCCTTCGCTCCATAGATGCTGCTTCACCCGCTGAGTTTCTCCAGCATTTTTATCTACATGCTGAATAATCAGTGTTGGTGGATAATGAAGATGCATATGTTTTCATGTAGGGATACATACATTCAACGTTGCGAAAATATGAACTGTCGTCTTGACGGATCTGTATCCATTATTTGACCTTGAACTGGATTTCTGCAACCAGTTATTAATCAGAACTGGAAGCAAACACATCTGAAATGCAATTTTAGTTTAGTTTAGAGATACAGCGCGGAAACGGGCCCTTCAGCCCACCGAGTCCGTGCCGACCAGCGATCCCCGCACACTAACACTATCCCGCACACACTAGGGACAATTTTACATTTATACCAAACCAATTAACCTGCAAACCTGTACGTCTCTGGAGTGTGGGAGGAAACCGAAGATCTCGGAGAAAACCCACGCGGGTCACGGGGAGAAAGTAGAAAACTGCGTACAGACAGCACCCGTAGTCGGGATCAAACCTGGGTCTCCGGCGCTGTGAGGCAGCAACTCTACCGCTACGCCACCGATCAGCCCTTGTGCTTCAATTAATTCTTGCAATAGAGTGGGTGAAGAAGAGGTTTAGCCCAAGGTCACGTGTACCGAGGTACAGCGAAAAGCTTTTTCACTGTTCCTGTGGGTACAGTGCAAAAAGCACTGCACCTTTTTGAAAAGCAAGCCATCCAAACAGATCAAAGGGTTCAAAAGGGTTCAAAGGGTATTTTACTGGGTCCGGGGTCTGATCACCCGGCGCGGGGGAGCTGAGATTCCCCCCCCCCCCCAACGCAGGAGCTTGATCGCCCCGACGAGGAGGCCCATCGCCGGCCACGGGAGTCAAGATCGTCCCGTCAACGGAGGGCTCGAGGCCCCCCGACTGCAGGAGAACAAAGAAGGGAAGAGATCGAACTTTTTTACGCCTTCCATCACAGTGAGGAATGTGGAGGAGTCACTGTGGTGGATGTTTATGTTATAATGTATTTTGTGTGTTCTGTTGCTTTTTATTGGTGTGACTGTACGGCAAATGAAATTCCTTGTATGTTGCAAAACATGCTTGGCTAATGAAGTATGATTATGGTCACGTGTACCAATTACGGTTCGATTTACCATGCAGCCGTACTATAAAACGCACCAAGACACACAACTACATAAATCCGCCACAGCAGATTCCCCACACTTCCTCACTATGATGGAACGCAATAAAGTCTACTCTTCACGCTTTAGATCAGATATACCATCCATGAATACAATCAGGTTCAGCTCAACAGGTAGAGCAAAGGGGAAGATGCAGAGTGCAGAATATAGTTCTCAGCATTGTAGCACATCAGTTCCAGAGACAAAACGCAGGAGGATGAGGGGTGATCTTGCAGATGATCTTGCAGAGGTGTATAAAATCATTATAGGAATAGACATGGTAAATGCACAGGCTCTTAAAAATAGCAGAGTCAGGGGATACGGGGAGGAGGCAGGAACGGGGTACTGATTGGGGATGATCAGGCATGATCACATTGAATGGCGGTGCAGGCTCGAAGGGTCGAATGGCCTACTCCTGCACCTATTGTCTATTGTCTATTGAATATTTTTAATTTATGTACCTAGGGAAGTGACCGTCAAATGCCAAAGGACATGTTTCTGTTTCACATAAATATATATTCTGCGAGTCTGGAGAAGGTGGCATAGGTAACGTTTCAGGTCGAGACCCTAAGCTGAAGAGTCGGGAAACAAGCTCGGAGGATATGGCTGGCCCCGTTTAGTTTAGTTCCACCTGGTCACAGGGAGAGAAGTCCAGAGAAGTCAGAATTGAAGGACGTTCTTTTAAGAAGGAGATGAGGAGGAATTTATTTCGTCAGAGGGTGGTGAATCTGTGGAATTCTTTGCCACAGAAGGCTGTGGAGGCCAAGTCAGTGGATATTTTTAAGGCTGAGGTTGACAGATTCTTGATTAGGGCAGGTGTCAGAGGTTATGGGGAGAAGGCAGGAGAATGGGGTTAGGAGAGAGAGATAGATCAGCCATGATTTAAAGGCAGAGTACTTGATGGGCAGAATGGCCTATTTCTGCCCCTATTCCTTATGACCTTATGATCTTGTGGTGTCCCGATCTGAAACGTCACCTATCCATGTTCTCCAGTGATGCTGCCTGACCTGCTGAATTACTCCAGCACCTTTGTGTTCTTTTGTGTCTGCAGTTCCTGGTTTCTATACTCTGGCATTAGTTTTCAGTGACTTCATTCAGATGAAGTGGATTTCCACTTCACAAATACTGACGACTATTGATTTTTGCATAATACCAGACAAACGCGCAGGTCAATGTATAAACACTCTGTAATAACAGCTTACCTATGATTGAAAAGACTAGGCTTGTATTCACTGGAGTTTAGAAGGATGAGGGGATATCTTATAGAAACATGTAAAATTATAAAAGGACTGGACAAGCTAGATGCAGGAAAAATGTTCCCAATGTTGGGCGAGTCCAGAACCAGGGGCCGCAGTCTTAGAATAAAGGGGAGGCTATTTAAGACCGAGGTGAGAAAAAAAAATTTCACCCAGAGAGTTGTGAATTTGTGGAATTCCCTGCCACAGAGGGCAGTGGAGGCCAAGTCACTGGATGGATTTAAGAGAGAGTTAGATAGAGCTCTAGGGGCTAGTGTAGTCAAGGGATATGGGGAGAAGGCAGGCACGGGTTATTGATTGGGGACGATCAGCCATGATCACAATGAATGGCGGTGCAGGCTCGAAGGGCCGAATGGCCTCCTCCTGCACCTAGTTTCTATGTCTAGTGCGTTTGGCACAGCGGAGCCCTGGGAGAGCCTTGCAGCCGAAGGTCCTGTTTCCCTGCTGAATCTCCAAACTAAAGTTGTGAATTTGTGGAATTCCCTGCCACAGAGGGCAGTGGAGACCAAATCACTGGATGGATTTAAGAGAGAGTTAGATAGAGCTCTAGGGGCTAGTGGAATCAAGGGATCATGGGGAGAAGGCAGGCACGGGTTATTGATTGGGGATGATCACAATGAATGGCGGTGCTCGCCCGAAGGGCCGAATGGCCTCCTCCCGCACCTATTTTCTATGTTTCTATGTAAACTAATCTAAAATTGTCCCTAGTGTGTATGATACTGCCAGTGTACGGGGTGATCGCTGGCCGGTGCAGACTCGCTGTGTTGATGGGACTGTTTCCATTCCACTTTGTCTTTTTGCTCATGATTTCAGCATCTGCAGTTACTTGCACCTCCGTGAGAAACACATCTCTTTTTACAGGGACACAAACATGCTGGAGAAACTCAGCGGGTGCAGCAGCATCTATGGAGCGAAGGAGATAGGCAACGTTTCGGGCCGAAACCCTTCTTCGGACTGATGAGGGGTGGGGGGTGGCCGGGAGAAGAAAGGAAAAAGGAGGAGGAGCCCGGGGGCTGAGATGGGAAGGGGAGGAGACAGCAAGGGCTAACAAAATTGTGAGAATTCAATGTTCATGCCACCAGGATGCAGACTCCCCAGGTGGAATATGAGGTGCTGTTCCTCCAATTTCCGGTGTTGCTCACTCTGGCCATGGAGGAGACCCAGGACAGAGAGGTCGGATACGGAGTGGGAGGGGGAGTTGAAGTGCTGAGCCACCGGGAGGTCAGGTTGGTTATTGCGGACCGAGTGGAGGTGTTCGGCGAAACGATCACCCAGCCTCCGCTTGGTCTCACCGATATAGATCAGCTGACATCTAGAGCAGCGGATGCAATAGATGAGGTTGGAGGAGGTGCAGGTGAACCTTTGTCGCACCTGGAACGACGGCTTGGGTCCTTGAATGGAGTCGAGGGGGGAGGTTTTTGTAAATTGAATTGTGTGTATGTCTGTAGGAAATTGTCTTTGCTTATATGGTTGTGGAAACAGAATTTCGTTTGAGCCTCATTGAGGTTCAAATGACATAGAAACATAGAAACATAGAAATTAGGTGCAGGAGTAGAGGCCATTCGGCCCTTCGAGCCTGCACCACCATTCAATATGATCATGGCTGATCATCCAACTCAGTATCCCGTACCTGCCTTCTCTCCATACCCCCTGATCCCCTTGGCCACAAGGGCCACATCTAACTCCCCCTTAAATATAGCCAATGAACTGGCCTCAACTACCCTCTGTGGCAGAGAGTTACAGAGATTCACCACTCTCTGCCTGAAAAAAGTTCTTCTCATCTCGGTTTTAAAGGATTTCCCCCTTATCCTGAAGCTGTGACCCCTTGACCTGGACTTCCCTAACATCGGGAACAATTTCCTGCATCTAGCCTGTCCAACCCCTTAAGAATTTTGTAAGTTTCTATAAGATCCCCTCTCAATCTTCTAAATTCTAGAGAGTATAAACCAAGTTGATCCAGTTTTCTTCATAAGACAGTCCTGACATGCCAGGAATCAGTCTGGTGAACCGTCTCTGCACTCCCTCTATGGCAATAATGTCCTTCCTCAGATTTGGGACCAAAACTGTACGCAATACTGTTGGTGCGGGAGGGAAGGGAAGAATTGACAAGGGAGTTGCGGAGGGAGCGGTCTTTGCGGAAGGCAGACAGGGGGGGAGATGGGAAGATGTGGCGAGTGGTGGGGTCACGTTGGAGGTGGCGAAACCTCTTAAACACATCTCTTTTTACATTCTGACAGACAAAAAATTACATAGAATTTACCAAAGGTACACTATGAGACGTTCAAACGCAGTCTGCCTACTGATCGCCAAAGGAATTCAGGTGAATGATTGAAGGCCACAATCACTTCTGACAGACTGCATTATATTCAGGTCCACCATCAAAAACCCTAATGCATTTGTTCTGAGGGATATTTCAAAGAGTTAATTGCTGATTGCTATTTTTAGTCAGAGAAGTGAACTGCCACAGAAGTGATGGAGTATTGTAATGCTATTGGAGAAAGCACACTGTATGCTCGGCTGCTATTGAAGTTTTAAGTGTAAAATCACTGCCTTGAAACACGGATAAATTCTAAGAAATGCTTTTCATCGCATTAAACAGAGAGGAAAGGAGAGGAAATGTGGTTATTAACTGTAATAGTTTATTATCTATTATCAAAGTGGAGCACTGGTAGAGTTGCTGCCTCACAGCACCGGAGACCCCGGGTTCAATCCTGGCTACCGGTGCTGTCAGTGCAGGGTTTGTACCTTCTACCCGTGACCTCGTGGGTTTTCTCCGGGTGCTCTGGCTTCCTCCCACATTCCAAAAATGTACAGATTGTAGGCTGATTGGCTTTGGAAAAAAATTGTAAATTGCCCCTAGTGTGTGTAGGATAGTGTATGCTGAGCAAGTCGGGCCGAAGGGCCTGTTTCCACGCTGTATGTATCTATGACTCCACGATCAGTAGCTATTGAATTTGCAATATCCATTTTTTAAAAATTGGATCAACTCATTTTACGTTCTTAAACTGAGAAAAACCCTGGTCCTAAATCTGATCTTAAGTCTGAAGAAGGGCCTCAATAGACATAGACAATAGGTGCAGGAGTAGGCCATTAGGCCCTTGGAGCCAACATTGCCATTCAATGTGATCATGGCTGATCATCCCCAATCACTACCCCGTTCCTGCCTTCTCCCCATATCCCCTGACTCCGCTCTCTTTAAGAGCCCTATCTAGCTCTCTCTTGAAAGCATCCAGAGAACCGGCCTCCACCGCCCTCTGAGGCAGAGAATTCCACAGACTCACAACTCTCTGTGAGAAAAAGTGTTTCCTTGTCTCCGTTCTAAATGGCTTACTCCCTTATTCTTAAACTGCGTGGCCCCTGGTTCTGGACTCCGCCCAACATCGGGAACATGTTAGATATAGAAATATAGAAACATAGAAAATAGGTGCAGGAGTAGGCCATTCGGCCCTTCGAGCCTGCACCGCCATTCAATATGATCATGGCTGATCATCCCACTCAGTATCCTGTTCCTGCCTTCTCTCCATACCCCCTGATCCGTTTAGCCACAAGGGCCACATCTAACTCCCTCTTAAATATAGCCAATGAACTGGCCTCAACTACCTTCTGCGGCAGAGAATTCCAGAGATTCACCACTCTCTGTGTGAAAAAAGTTTTCCTCATCTCGGTCCTAAAAGACTTCCCCCTTATCCTTAAACTATGACCCCTTGTTCTGGACTTCCCCAACATCGGGACCAATCTTCCTGCATCTAGCCTGTCCAACCCCTTAAGAATTTTGTAAGTTTCTATAAGATCCCCCCTCAATCTTCTAAATTCTAGCGAGTACAAACCGAGTCTATCCAGTCTTTCTTCATATGAAAGTCCTGACATCCCAGGAATCAGTCTGGTGAACCTTCTCTGAACTCCCTTTATGGCAAGAATGTCTCTCCTCAGATTAGGAGACCAAAACTGTACGCAATACTCCAGGTGTGGTCTCACCAAGACCTGCAGTAGAACCTCCCTGCTCCTATACTCAAATCCTTTTGCTATGTTTCCTGGTCTCAACCCGAAACGTCACCTATTCCTTCACTCCATAGATGCTGCCTCACCCGCTGAGTTCCTCCAGCATTTTTGTCCACCTTCGATTTTTCCAGCATCTGCAGTTCCTTCTTAAGCCTTGGTTGTGCATCTGGTCAAGTGGTTAATACAAGCTCCGCATCAGCCTCCCAGGGGAAGAGGGAATTACAGCCTCTCATACAGCTCATTCTGGTTCTTTCACTGGGCTGACAGGTGAAGCTAGCTGATGTGCGTCCTGACCTGGAGCCTGCGAGGACTATAATTTCAAGCCATCAGAATCAATTTGCTGGATAGAGCACCACAGGTGGTCTGGCAGACACCAGCCTGAATGATATGCAACCTACACCTCAGCCACAGCATGTGGAGATTTAATCTCCAAACCTCAAGACCACAATTACATACGGACAAAAGTCACGGTTTAAATCCCGGCACGACTTGGAAATGCTTTTACGCCGCCCAAAAACAGTGCAGCATTTAATACACCGCATCCAGTCTATAAACAAGGAACGCGCAGCTCGAATTCAGTCCTTATGCAACGCACTTTAATTCAGTGCGCGGCACGCTGGTGCAGCGACAGAGTGGCCGCCTGCAGTACCCGCAGACCCGGGTTCGATCCCGACCACAGGTGCTTGTCCGCACGGAGTTTGTACGTTCTCCCCGTGGCCTGCGTGGGTTTTCTCCGAGATCTTCGCTTTCCTCCCACGCTCCGAAGACGTGCAGGTTTGTAGGTTAATTGGCTTGGCGTAAATGTAAATATTGACCCCGGTAAAGGGTAGGATGGTGTTAGTGTGTGCTGGGACCGCAGGTCGGCGAAGGACTTGGTGGGCCGAAGGGCCTGTTTCGACGCTGTATCTCTAAACTAAACAGACACTGCAGCATTTAACACGCAACATCCAGTATATGTAAAGAACTTGGCGATTTTTTTCGGCGACTGCCAACGTCATGTCGGCATCGCCAAAAAGACTTTGAACGGTTCAAAATCCAGCGGCGACAAAATAAATGTTACGACACTTGAGCAAAGCACCGCGCTTCAATAGGTCGTCACGCAGCGACTTTTTCGGTGACCTGATGCGTCAGTCAATGATGCCGACAGTCGCCAAAAAAAATCGCCAAGTGGGACAGGCCCTTAATCTCTACACCCCTCCCAGCTCAATGGCTTCCCTTCCTGTCGTCGATTGAAGTGTGTCAGCTGAGGATGCAGTGCATTCCTTGTTTGTATACTGGATGTGGTATAAATCCCTTTGGCTCGGGGATCGCTGATCGGTACGGACTCAGTGGGCCGAAGGGCCTGTTTCCGCACTGTATCCCCTAATCTCCCTGTATCCTTAACCTAATTTGAGGACGGACATTCTTGCTATTGAGGGAGCCCAGCGTAGGTTTACAAGGTTAATTCCCGGGATGGCGGGACTGTCATGTGCTGAGAGAATAGAGCAGCTGGGCTTGTATACTTTGGAGTTTAGAAGGATGAGAGGGTATCTCATTGAAACATATAAGATTTTTAAGGGCTTGGACACACTAAAGGCAGGAAACATGTTCCCAGTGTTGGGGGAGTCCAGAACCAGGGGCCACACAGTTTAAGAATAAGGAGTAAGCCATTTAGAACGGAGACGAGGAAACACTTTTTCTCACAGAGAGTGGTGAGTCTGTGGAATTCTCTGCCTCAGTGGGCGGTGGAGGCGGGTTCTCTGGATGCTTTCAGGAGAGAGCTAGATAGGGCTCTTAAAAATAGCGGAGTCATAGAAACATAGAAAATAGGTGCAGGAGTAGGCCATTCGGCCCTTCAAGCCTGCACCGCCATTCAATATGATCATGGCTGATCATCCAACTCAGTATCCTGTACCTGCCTTCTCTCCATACCCCCTGATCCCTTTAGCCACAAGGGCCACATCGAACTCCCTCTTAAATATAGTCAATGAACTGTGGACTCAACTACCTTCTGCGGGAGAGAATTCCAGAGATTCACCACTCTCTGTGTGAAAAGTCAGGGGATATGGGGAGAAGGCAGGAATGGGGTACTGATTGGGGATGATCAGCCATGACCACATTGAATGGCGGTGCTGGCTCGAAGGGCCGAATGGCCTACTCCTGCACCTATTGTCTATTGTCTGTCGCCGCAGATATTCTCAACATTTATCTGGAATTGCGGGGGATAAATGTAATCCTCTTTGCTTGTCATTATTTGCATCTGTATCATTTATCTTTATTTGGTTAACGTTATAGCTGCTGAGATTCTCCTCCCAGTAACCTTCTGTTGAACTTTTGGTGGCGGTACTGACATTAGAGCCATCAGTTTATCAGCGTGCATTTATCATATCAATTCGGTCTCGTTTACTTTATTTTGATTTATGATAATGAAATCGAGGGACAATTGTCTGACATTTCTGCATAGCATCCAAACAATTTACCTCAGAGTTCATGACACAAGCACTCTGTAATCAAGTCTGTTCCACAGGATTATCCGAAGAACTAATTTCAGAAAGATTTAAATCCTTTCACTGGGTGAATCCTACAAGGTAGATAGGGTGGAAAAGAAAGCTTTTGGTGTGCTGGCCTTTATAAATCAGAGCATTGAGTATAGAAGTTGGGATGTAATGTTAAAATTGTACAAGGCATTGGTGAGGCCAATTCTGGAGTATGGTGTACAATTTTGGTCGCCTAATTATAGGATGTCAAACAAAATAGAGAGAGTACAGAGGAGATTTACTAGAATGTTGCCTGGGTTTCAGCAACTAAGTTACAGAGAAAGGTTGAACAAGTTAGGGCTTTATTCTTTGGAGCGCAGAAGGTTAAGGGGGGACTTGATAGAGGTTTTTAAAATGATGAGAGGGATAGACAGAGTTGACGTGGAAAACCTTTTCCCACTGAGAGTAGGGAAGATTCAAACAAGGGGACATGACTTGAGAATTAAGGGACTGAAGTTTAGGGGTAACATGAGGGGGAACTTCTTTACTCAGAGAGTGGTGGCTGTGTGGAATGAGCTTCCAGTGAAGGTGGTGGAGGCAGGTTCGTTTTTATCATTTAAAAATAAATTGGATAGTTATATGGACGGGAAGGGAATGGAGGGGTTATGGTCTGAGCGCAGGTATATGGGACTAGGGGAGATTATGTGTTCGGCACGGACTAGAAGGGTCGAGATGGCTTGTTTCCGTGCTGTAATTGTTATATGGTTATATGGTTATAAGGGGCTGTCCCACTGTACGTGTTCATTCCAAGAGCTCTCCTGATGTTTTAAAAAGAAAGCAAACCCATGGTGAGCACGTAGAATGTACGTAGCGGGCACGTCGGAGCTCGGGGACGTCTCTTAGCGGCTCGTAGCGGGAGTACAGAGAAGGTTCACCAGACTAGGATGTCAGGACTTTCATATGAAGAAAGACTGGATAGACTCGGCTTGTACTCGCTAGAATTTAGAAGATTGAGGGGGGATCTTATAGAAGCTTACAAAATTCTTAAGGGGCTATGGGACTATGACAGGCTAGATGCAGGAAGATTGTTCCCGATGTTGGGGAAGTCCAGAACAAGGAGTCACAGTTTAAGGATAAGGGGGAAACTTTTAGGACCGAGATGAGAAAAACATTTTTCACACAGAGAGTGGTGAATCTGTGGAATTCTCTGCCACAGAATGTAGTTGAGGCCAGTTCATTGGCTATATTTAAGAGGGAGTTAGATGTGGCCCTTGTGGCTAAAGGGATCAGGGGGTATGGAGAGAAGGCAGGTACGGGATACTGAGTTGGATGATCAGCCATGATCATATTGAATGGCGGAGCAGGCTCGAAGGGCCGAATGGCCTACTCCTGCACCTAATTTCTATGTTCTATGTGTCTATGTAACTCTAACGGCAGGTACCCGGGAAACGCGCTAAGCTCGTGAAGACTTGTGAAGATTTTTCAACATGTTTTTTCAACATGTTGAAAAATGTCCACGAGAGCCCCAAGTACCTACGAGCGGCCATTACCGTAAATCTCCGAGTTCGAATCGGGGCAAACTCGGGAGAGCTCTTGAATTAGCTCGTACAGTGGGACAGCCCCGTTAGCTGTTGCTGATATTTGACCTCCTTCTCTGCCACAAGACTAAGCTGGGCGGCACGGTGGCGCAGCGGTAGAGTTGCTGCCTCACAGCGGCGGAGACCCGGGTTCGATCCCGACTGCGGGTGCTGTCTGCAAGGAGTTTGCACGTTCTCCCCGTGACCTGCGCGAGTTTTCTCCGAGTTCTTCGGTTTCCTCCCCCCACGCTCCAAAGACGTAGGTTAATTGGCTTGGTATAAATATTGTGAAATATTGTCTCTAGTGTGTGTGTAGGGTAGTGTTAATGAGTGTGGATCGCTGGTCGGCACGGACCAGGTGGGCCGAATGGCCTGTGTCCACGCTGAATCTCTAAACTAAACTAAACCCCTGAGCCCAGCTGTAGAACAAAATGTACTGAACTGGGGGCAGAGTGAATGTTCCAGCGGTCCCTGAGCTTTTAGACTGTAGACTTTAGAGATACAGTGCAGAAACAGGCCCTTCGGCCCAACTCACCCATACTGGCCAACAATGTCCCAGCAACACTAGTACCACCTGCCCGCGTTTGGTCCATATCCCTCCAAACCTGTCCTATCCATGTACCTGTCCGACTGTTGCTTAAACAATGGGATAGTCCCAGCCTCAACTACCTCCTCTGGCAGCTCGTTCCATACACCCACCACCCTCCGTGTGAAAAAGTTACCCCTCGGATTCCTCTTTTCCCCTTCACCTTGAACCTATGTCCTCTGGTCCTCGATTCCCCTACTCTGGATAAAAGCCCCTGTGCATAAGATGTGGGAGGAAACTGGTGCACCTGGAGTAAAAACCCACGCGGTCACATGGAGAACGTTAAAACTCCGTACAGACAGCACCTGTAGTTAAGATCGAATTGTGTTTATAATTGTTTGGTTGTTTTGTTGTTTGTCTTTTGCACAAAAGTCCGCGAGCATTGCCACTTTCATTTCACTGCACATCTCGTATGTGTATGTGACAAATAAACTTGACTTGACTTGACTTGACCCGGGTCTCTGGCGCTGTGAGGCAGCAACTCTATCGTGGTGCACTGTGCCACCCTTAAGTTAATGTTTCAGGTCAATGGTCAACGTGAACACCAGGTTCAAGAACAGCCTCTTCCCAATAATCATCAGTCCGTTAATAGACATAAAATGCTGGAGTAACCCAGCAGGACGGGCAGCATCTCCGTAGAGAAGGAATGGGTGATGTTTTGGGTCGAGACCCTTCTTCAGACTCTGGAAGGGTCTCGACCCGAAACGTCACCCATTCCTTCTCTCCGGAGATGCTGCCCGTCCTGCTGAGTTACTCCAGCATTTTGTGTCTATCTTTGGTTTAAACCAGCATCTGCAGTTCCTTCCTACACATCAGTCTGTTAAACACTGCACAACACTAATGAACTATGAACTTTTATAGAACATCGTGGGTTACTGGATAGCACGCAGTAAAAACCTTTCACTGTACCTCAGTACACGTGACAATAAACCAACTCGTTAGATTTTGCTCTTAGGACTAAAGGAATCAAGGGATACGGGGAGAAAGCAGGGACATGGTACTGATTTTAGATGATCAGCCATGATCATATTGAATGGCGGCGCTGGCTCGAAGGGCTGAAACGCACAATGCAACGAAACACACAAAACTCATTTTAACATAAACATCCACCACACTGACTCCTCCACATTCCTCACTGTGATGGAAGGCAAGAAAAAGTTAAATCTCTTCCCTTCTTTGTTCTCCCGTGGTATAAAAGTTGTTGAAATTCTCTGCTGGGAGAATGTTTTGCCATTGAGTTTTTTTTTTTGATGGAATTAAATGGAGTTAAATGGTTAAAGGCAAATAGGCCGTGGCTTGAGAGGCCACGTAGCGAAACCCTGGTCTTATTCTGTATGTGGGCAACTGGTGTTTTTATGAATGAATGAATGAATAAGTTTATTGGCCAAGTATTCACATACAAGGAATTTGCCTTGGTGCTCTGCCCGCAAGTGACCACATGACATACAGTGACACTTAGGAATGATACATAGAAACATAGATGCAGTAGGAGGCCATTCGGCCCTTTGAACCAGCACTACCATTCATTGTGATCATGGCTGATGATCAAACATTATCGGTTAAACATGTGAATTAAATACAATATCAGAGTGTAAGGAGACTGCAGATTTTTGGTTGTTGAGTGGAGCTACTACTCGTGGAAAAAAAACTGTTTTCATGTCTGTTCTGTGGCAGCTTTGACAGTCCGGAGTTGCCTTCCAGAGGGAAGTGATTCAAAGAGTTTGTTGTCAAGGTGAGAGGGGTCAGAGATGATCTTGCCCGCTCGCTTCCTGGCCCTTGCTGTGAGATGGACCAAATGTGGGCAATTGGGACCAGCTTAGATGGGGCGCCTTGGTCAACATGGATAAGTCGGGCCGAAAGGAGGCTACAGATTTTTGGTTATTGAGTAGAGCTACTACTCTTGGGGAAAAAAAGCTGTTTTTTATGTCTGGCTGTGGCAACTTTGACAGTCCGGAGTCGCCTTCCAGAGGGAAGTGATTCAAGGAGTTTTCCCACTGGATAAGTAGCCTTGCTTAGACCAAAGATCCTATAGCGGAGCAAGATAGACCACTCCTGCTAAATGCAATGGGCTGACGTGTAGTACGCAACGGAGCGGAACGTGGGCCTTTTTTTCATCCATTTCCGTAACCCGACCCGACCCGACCCGACTCGCAGTGTAATCAACGTTGCAGGGGAACAGTTTGTGTTAATAAATTATAATTCTGAAAATGAGGAGATGATTTTTACCAAATAACTTTTATTTTTTCGAGGATGTTTCCGTAACCGGCTTCCGTCTCCGCACTAGTACCTTTGCTCCGCTACGGGATCTTTGTTACGGAGATCCTTCTGCAATTGTATAGGGCTCTGGTGAGACCACATCTGGAGTATTGTGTACAGGTTTGGTCTCCTAATTTGAAGAAGGACATCCTTGTGATTGAGGCAGTGCACGAGATTGATCCCTGGGATGGCGGGACTGTCATATGAGGAAAGATTGAAAAGACTAGGCTTGTATTCACTGGAGTTTAGAAGGATGAGGGGTGATCTTATAGAAACATATAAAATTATAAAAGGACTGGACAAGCTAGATGCAGGAAAGGTGTTCCCAATGTTGGGCAAGTCCAGAACCAGAGGCCACAGTCTTAGAATAAAGGGGAGCCATTTAAGATTGAGGTGAGAAAAAACTTTTTCTCCCGGAGAGTTGTGAATTGGTGGAATTGCCTGCCACAGTGGGCAGTGGAGGCCAAATCACTGGATGGATTTAAGAGAGATTTAGATAGAGCTCTAGGGGCAGGTGGAATCAAGGGATATGGTGAGAAGGCAGGCACGGGTTATTGATAGGGGACGATCAGCCATGAACACAATGAATGGCGGTGCTGGCTCGAAGGGCCGAATGGCCTCCTCCTGCACCTATTCTCTATGTTTCTATGAGACGGAAGCCGGTTACGGAAATGGGGCCGAAAATCACCCATGAATCTGCCCATGAATGTACTACGCCTTTTTCGTCAAGAAGTGATCTATCTTGCTCGCTATAGGATCTTTGGTTTAGACACTTCAACCAACGCCACGAGGTGGTGGTGCGGGTGGGGGGGGGGAGAATGTTCTTGTGTTTGACTCATTTTATTTGCAAAATGCCCCAACACAGATCAGTTCCCTCAGAAGTGGCGTCCTTTTTGAAACCGTCCTTTTTTGAAACCGTCCCTGGTGAACTTTGCCCGCTGTCTCCTGACCAACTGCATCACAGTATGGTATTCCTGGGGACGGAACACTCCTTGAAAACTAACTACAGGCCAACTTCAATGTATCTCCAAAGCAAGCGCTGTGGGATTATGCCAATAATAGACTGTTTACCCTGGGCAGACGGGCACTAGGACCCGTTGTGTGACAGACAGCCCGGCTCCAGTACGTACCTCTGGACTGGTCACCACCCCCCCCGGACACTTAACCCATTTGCTATGTTGCTCGCAGATTATGGATTTCGTTGTCCTGGCTGGACACATTGAGGCTGAATCTTGCTGTTTGCTGGGACCCGTTGTACTAGATGTATCTCTTTGTATTATGCAATAAATAAACGGGATATTCCCCTGTGTGACGTCAGGCTCCGTACCGGAGGTGCCTTAACCCTGGGGTGTACAAGCATAACCCTGGCACATCTGTTTGCTGCCGTTGTTACAGAGTTTGTTAAATAAACAGATACTCCGTTTACGTCGTCGTACGAGCCTTATTACAAGCATAACCCGACATCGGTCTTATTCAACCCTCCCCCCCCTGTTGAATAGATGTTTAAGAAAGAACTGCAGATGCTGGAAAAATGGAAGGTAGACAAAAAATGCTGGAGAAACTCAGCGGGGGAGGCAGCATCGAAGATGCTGCCTCGCCCGCTGAGTTTCTCCAGCATTTTTTGTCTACCTGTTGAATGGATATTCATTTCAGCTCATTAAAACCCTCAGTTCTTGTTCAAGTAGTGGTGATTGATCGCGGATTCAGGGCCAGGCAGCCGGGACTAAAGTGCTTAACAATGAAGCCAGCCCCGCAAAGCAGGGACGTGCGAGGAGCCTCAGGGCATTGTTACATGCTGGCTGCAGCCCCAGCGTTTGACATTCTGCCCGGGTCGGGTCAGTGATGGATGCTTCGTGTCGGCTCGCCCAACCCGAGCAGTTTCCCACAGCGGTTGGTCTCGACGGCGTTGGTAAACGCTGAAGGCAATAGTTTCTCGTCCTCCGCTCGCTGCTTCGTGCAGTTTGTGAAGGGAATATATACGTGATGTGGGCTGCGCAAAACGGCGCCTTCTTCCCGAACCAACCTGCAGCAGATTGTACTGAAAGAATTTGAGATCAGTTGTAAAACGTTTCACGGGATAGAATTTTCTGAAGAGTTTTCTGCAAAACGTTGGGATCTAACCAATTAATTTGTGTTTCATCGTTCTCTTCCGTACAATCTCTCCCTTCCTGGGACTCCCTCTCTGGCCTTCCCTCCCTCTCTCTCTCTCTC
>NC_073384.1:4068227-4083227 GCF_028641065.1 Leucoraja erinaceus | reverse complement strand
TCCCCCTCTCTCTTTATCTGTCTCTCTCACCCCCTCCTCACTCTTCCCCTGCCCTTCCCCTCTCCCTTCTTCCTCCCCTTCCTCTCCTCTCTCTGTCTATTCCGTTGCCATACTTCCTGCCCTCTTTCTCTCTCTCTTTGTTGCTCCCTCTATTTCTCTCGTCTCTCGCCCCCATTCTCTCTCAGTCCTGTAACGTTGAGGCTAATGGAGTGTGCTGCAGCATTCAAAGCCACGTCCAATACACCTGTAGCAATTATATAAAGCCAGCAATAAATCACTGAACTTGTCGTGCCGTGAGTTCAGGAATGCAAGTGCACTTAAGGGATTAAATGGGACAGGTAGTCTCGGAATTCCATGGCAGAGTGGGAACTATCGGAGAGGAATGAAACCTTTAATCTGTGTGATGGTCACAGTGTTTATAGTACCGATGCATGCACAGGCCCCTAATTCTTATTGTGTATCACCACAATCATTCCATCGTCGCAGATGCTTCATCGTGGCTTGGTTCGGAAGGAGTAGGATGGGGACCCACAGCCCCGTTTATATCAACGGGTCGATGGTTGAAAGGGTCAAGAGCTTCAAATTCCTGGGCGTGCATATCTCTGAAGATATTTCCTGGTCCGAGAACACTAATGCAATTATCAAAAAAGCTCATCAGCGCCTCTACTTCCTGAGAAGACTACGGAGAGTCGGTTTGTCAAGGAAGACTCTCTCTAACTTCTACAGGTGCACAGTAGAGAGCATGCTGACCGGTTGCATCGTGGCTTGGTTCGGCAATTTGAGCGCCCTGGAGAGGAAAAGACTACAAAAAGTAGCAAACACTGCCCAGTCCATCATCGGCTCTGACCTTCCTTCCATCGAGGGGATTTATCGCAGTCGCTGCCTCAAAAAGGCTGGCAGCATCATCAAAGACCCACACCATCCTGGCCACACACTCATCTCCCTGCTACCTTCAGGTAGAAGGTACAGGAGCCTGAAGACTGCAACAACCAGGTTCAGGAATAGCTACTTCCCCACAGCCATCAGGCTAGTAAACATGGCTCGGACAAAACTCTAAACATTAATAACCCATTATCGGTTATTTGCACTTGATCAGTTTATTTATTCATCTGTGTATATATTTATATAATGGTATATGGACACACTGATCTGTTCTGTAGTAAATGCCTACTATGTTCTGTTGTGCTGAAGCAAAGCAAGAATTTCATTGTCCTATCTGGGACACATGACAATAAACTCACTTGAATCTTGAATCTTGAACCTTGAGTACAAACACTTCACAAAACTCTCCACCACAATATTTTTCACTGTTAACGAGTAACGTCATCCCATCCTCAAGAAAAAAACAAAAGGAGAATTGCAAGAGGAACTCAGCAGGTCAGATAACAAATGGGCAGATGATGTTCTGGTCTCCCACTGGAGGCTGGGTTTGATTCCCACTTCTGACACCACGGTGGAATGACTTGTCTCACGCACAGTGATTAAGCTCCAAATACTTTTATTAGACAATAGACAATAGGTGCAGGAGTAGGCCATTTGGCCCTTCGAGCCAGCACCACCATTCAATGTGATCATGGCTGATCATCCCCAATCAGTACCCCGTTCCTGCCTTCTCCCCATATCCCCTGACTCCGCTATCTTTAAGAACCCTATCTAGCTCTCTCTTGAAAGCATCCAGAGAACCGGCCTCCACCGCCCTCTGAGGTAGAGAATTCCACAGACTCACCACTCACTGTGAGAAAAAGTGTTTCCTCGTCTCCATTCTAAATGGCTTACCCCTTAAACTGTGGCCCCTGGTTCTGGACTCTCCCAACATCGGGAACATGTTTCCTGCCTCTAGCGTGTCCAAACCCTTAACAATCTTATATGTTTCAATAAGATTCCATCTCATCCTTCTAAACTCCAGAGTGTACAAGCCCAGCTGCTCCATTCTCTCAGCATATGACAGTCTCGCCAGCCTGGGAATTAACCTGGTAAACCTACGCTGCACTCCCTCAATAGCAAGAATGTCCTTCCTCAAATTAGGGAGCCAAAACTGCACACAATACTCCAGGTGTGGTCTCACTAGGGCCCTATACAAATGCAGAAGGATCTCTTTGCTCCTATATTCGATTAGCAATGCAACATAGGTCACTTCATCTTAACATACTACTCAAGACTGGGGAAGAAAGGGAAAAGGGCTCCTATTAAACCAGTGGGCAAAGTCACAATATGACTCATGGCATGAATGACATTGATCTGCAGGTGGGACCACTTCTTGAGTCATCACCTGTAAGCTTGCCTCCACAGACACTGCCCGTCCTGCTGAGTTCCTCCAGCAGTTTGGGTTTTTTTTCTTACCATCCCTGCATCTGCATTGTCTTGTGTCTTCAGGCCAGGTTTGGAGGGATATAGAAACATAGAAACATAGAAATTAGGTGCAGGAGTAGGCCATTCGGCCCTTCGAGCCTGCACCGCCATTCAATATGATCATGGCTGATCATCCAACTCAGTATCCCGTACCTGCCTTCTCTCCATACCCCCTGATCCCCTTAGCCACAAGGGCCACATCTAACTCCCTCTTAAATATAGCCAATGAACTGTGGCCTCAACTACCCTCTGTGGCAGAGAGTTCCAGAGATTCACCACTCTCTGTGTGAAAAAAGTTCTTCTCATCTCGGTTTTAAAGGATTTTCCCCCTTATCCTTAAGCTGTGACCCCTTGTCCTGGACTTCCCCAACATCGGGAACAATCTTCCTGCATCTAGCCTGTCCAACCCCTTAAGAATTTTGTAAGTTTCTATAAGATCCCCTCTCAATCTCCTAAATTCTAGAGAGTATAAACCAAGTCTATCCAGTCTTTCTTCATAAGACAGTCCTGACATCCCAGGAATCAGTCTGGTGAACCTTCTCTGCACTCCCTCTATGGCAATAATGTCCTTCCTCAGATTTGGAGACCAAAACTGTACGCAATACTCCAGGTGTGGTCTCACCAAGACCCTGTACAACTGCAGTAGAACCAGTAGAATATGGGCCAAACGTGGGCAGGTGGGACTAGTGTAGCTGGGACATTCGATACGATAGAACTTTATTGATCCCACGAGAGAAGTGAGTGTGCCAACAATCATAAGGCACACAAACTCGCACATTGCTACAAACCTAAACCTTTTATTGAAGACCAGATGTAAGTCATATTCATGTCCTAGAAGCAAAAATAGACCATTCAGCCCAACGAGTCTACACCACTCACCAACACATCCACCTCCGTAGATTTGGAATGTCGCGAAATAGTTCAGCCTGCTGCCACGCCATGGCTCCACGACTGATTATTGTATATTTATCGTTATTGTGTTACTGAGCCGGTAAAGCTGCAACAAGTGAGACTTTGAGCAACAGCAACTCATCTTTCGCTTGTCCAGCTTTCAATCCAGCGGTGAGAATATTGATCTCTCTAACTACAAGTAACCCTTGCATCCCCTCTCTCTCCAGACCCCCCACCCCACCATCATCATCATTTCACTGTTTGTATTCCATCATTTGCACCTCTCCCACAGCCAACAATTGAGCATTGTGGGCTCCACCTTCCTTGAGTCGTCGGTGCCGGCTCTGATTTTTTTCTGTACCTTTTCATGCCTCTGGGTTCCCTCTCCCCCTGGATCTCGGTCTGAAGAAGGCGTCTCGACGTTACCCATTCCTTATCTCCAGAGATGCTGCCTGTCCCGCTGAGTTACTCCAGCACTTTGTGTCTTATGTTCAGCATCTGCAGTTCCCTCCTATATAAGTAAGAATGTAATTGTTCCGCTATACTGGACAATGAAGCACCCTTCCCTCGTGATTCATCAAAGATCAAGAAAATCTTCTTCCTCTCTTTTCTGGATCTTTAGGCGATTTCCTTAGCTTTGATTTTCACTGAAGTCCATTAGGGTCACAGGATGTTGTTCTATTTTGAGCTAATAATTGGTGACTTTGGGTGGTGAAGTGACCCTGCATCTATCCCACACACCTTTCGAGCAGGGGCAGCACGGTGGCGCAGCGGTAGAGTTGCTGCCTCGCGGCACTTACAGCGCCAGGGACCCGGGTTCGATCCCGGCTGCGGGTGCTGTCCGTGCGGAGTTTGTACGTTCTCCCCGAGAGAACTTTCTCTGAGAACTTTGGTTTCCTCCCACACGTACAGGTTTGTAGTTTAATTATAGACAATAGGTGCAGGAGGAGGCCATTCAGCCCTTTCGAGCCAGTACTGCCATTCACTGTGATCATGGCTAATCATCCCTAATCAGTACCCCGTTCCTGCCTTCCCCCCATATCCCCTGACTCTGCTATTTTTAAGAGCCCTATCTAGCTCTCTCTTGAAAGCATCCATAGAACCTGCCTCCACTGCCCTCTGAGGCAGAGAATTCCACAGAATCACCACTCTTGTGAGAAAAAGTGTTTCCTCATCTCCGTTCTAAATGACTTTCTCCTTATTCTTAAACTTAAGATGCCACGAGACTCTGTGGTAGAGAATTCCACAGACTCACCACTCTCTGTGAGAAAAAGTGTTTCTTTTTAAGGGATTGGACAGACTAGATGCAGGAAGATTGTTCCCGATATTGGGGAAGTCCAGAACAAGGCGTCACAGTTTAAGGATAAGGGGGAAATCTTTTAGGACCGAGATGAGAAAAACATTTTGCACACAGAGAGTGGTGAATCTGTGGAATTCTCTGCCACAGAAGGTAGTTGAGGTCGGTTCATTGGTTATATTTAAGAGGGAGTTAGATGTGGCCCTTGTGGCTAAAGGGATCAGGGGTTATGGAGAGAAGGCAGGTACAGGATACTGAGTTAGATGATCAGCCATGATCATATTGAATGGCGGTGCAGGCTAGAAGGGCCGAATGGCCTACTCCTGCACCTAATTTCTATGTTTCTATGTTTCATCTCCATTCTAACTGGCCTACTCCTTATTCTTAAACTGTGGCCCCTGGTTTGGCTTGATGTAAATGTATAAATTGTCCCTAGTGTGGATAGGATGGTGTTGATGGACTGGGGCCGAAGGGCCTGTTTCCACGCTGTATCTCTGAACTAGACTAAGCTAGATGGTTAACAAAACTAAGTAACTGGAAACATGAGCCCCAATATTGAGCTGCGGAGTTAGAGTGCTGGGTGTTTGTATATGGTTCTGGGGGATTGTGTGTCTGTTGATAGAAGGCTGATCAGGGTCACATATCAGTTATCAGTCACCACAAGCGTTCTTTGTTCAGTTTCAAGTTTTGACCTCCACTTTGTCCCTCTACACAACAACTTCGACACGTCACAGCACAAGGTGTTGGAGAATCTCCAGCAACTGGAAGGGGGCGGCACGGTGGAGCAGCGGGTAGAGTTGCTGCTTTACAGCGCCAGAGTCCCGGGTTCGTCCTGACTCAGAGTGTCTCCGAGGATCCTCCAGTGCTTCTACGCAGCAGCAGAGTCCCGGGAACATTACCATCTGGTTTGGGAATTGCTCTGCCAAGGACAAGAAGGCTCTGCAGAGAGTAGTGCGTTCGGGAAGGCCGAAACGCACTATGGGAACTTCACTCACTCACCCCCCTGCAGGAACTATACAACAGGAGGTGCAACTCCAGAGCAAACAAAATCATGAGAGACCTCTTCCACCCCTGCAACAGACTGTTTCTCAGCCGCTACGGTCAGGCAAAACTCCTCCGTTGCCATGCAGTGAGAACGGAGCGGTTGAGAAGGAGTTTCTTCCCAGAGGCAATTCGGACTGTAAACCCGCCTTTCTCACCCAGGAACTAAACTGTACAGAACGTTTTTTTCCTTCTATTATTTATTATGTAAAATAATATGTGTGTTATGATTGTGTTTATAATTCCGCGAGTGCCACTTTCCTTCATTTCACTGCACATCTCGTATGTGTATGTGACAAATAAACTTGACTTGACGACTTGACTTGACTACGGGCGTACGGGAGTTGGATTGGTTCGTTCACCCCGCGCCGGCCTTTTCTCCGTTTCCTCCCACATCCCAGATCATACAGGGTTGATTGGTCTGTAAAAATTGTGCATTGTCCCCAGTGTGTTGGACACTGCATGACTTGGTCTCCACAGCCCATCTGTGGCAATCAGTTCCAATAGAGAAATTCCCCCCCTCATCTCCTTCCTCAAGGAACGTCCTTTAATTCCAAAATGTGGCTGTGCCCTCTGGTCCCAGACTCTCCCACTAGTGGAAATATTCTCTCCACATCCACTCTATCCAGGCCTTTCACTATTCGGTAAGTTTCAATGAGAGGCCTCTCCCATCCTTCTAAACTCCAGCGAGTACAGGCCCAGTGCCGTCAAACGCTCATCATAGGTTAAACTGCTCATCCCGGGATCATTCCCGGAAGCCTCCTCTGGACCCTCTCCGACACCAGAACATCCCTCCCCAGTCTGAAGAAGGGTTTCGGCCCGAAACGTTGCCCATTTCCCTCGCTCCATAGATGCTGCCTCACCCGCTGAGATTCTCCAGCACTTTTGTCATCCCTCCCCAGGTATGGGGCTCAAAACTGCTCGCAATACTCCAAATGTGGCCTGACCAGCGCCTTATAAAACCTCAGAAGGTACACAAAATTGCTGGAGAAACTCAGCGGGTGCAGCAGCATGTATGGAGCGAAGAAAATAGGCGACGTTTCGGGCCGAAACCCTTCTTCAGACCTTATAAATCCTCCCTCTTCTCCCCTCTCCCATCAGGCAAGAGGTTGAGAAGTGTGAAAACACACACACTCCAGATTCAGGGACAGTAAACTCAGTATCCTGTACCTGCCATTCTCTCCATACCCCCCCTGATCCCTTTAGCCACAAGGGCCACATCTAAACTCTCTCTTAAATACTGTGTCAAGGACACAGATGGCGCGCGAAGATTTTGTACATCCCAAAATCCTGCCTACGTCACTACGCACCATGCGCGCATCACGTGCGTGCCATGACGCGTGCGCCAGCGACAGGACGCACAAATGACGCCCAAGTGGGACAGGCCCTTCATCAGTCAACGAAGAATCCTATCAACAACCCCACTCTCACCATCGACGGCACCACTGTCTCCCCATCTCCCCCAGGCCCCGCAACCTTGGCGTGATCTTTGATTCCACCCGCTCTCCTTGAGCCTCAACATCCCGCCCATGTCATTAAAAACCTCCTTCTTTCATCTCCGCAACATCGCCAAACTCAGACCCCTCTCTCACACCTCCCGCTGCTGAAAGACTCATCATGCCTTCATCTCCTCCCGACTGGACTATTGCAATTCACTTCTCCTTGGCATCAGCTCCACCTACATCAACCGACTCCAACTGGTCCAGAACGCAGCCGCCCGACTCATCACCCACACCAAATCCTGGCATCACATCACTCCAGTCCTCACACAACTTCACTAGCTTCTCATCTCCCACCGATCACCTACAAAATCCTGATCCTCACCTACAAAGCCCTCCACCATCTGCCCCCCCCCCCCCCCCCCCACTGACCGGCCCCTCCTCTCCCCCTACCAACCCTCACGGTCCCTCAGATCCACATCAGCCGGTCTCCTCTCCATCCACAAGTCCAACCTCCGCAGTTTTGGGGACAGAGCCTTCTCCAGGGCAGTTCCCAGGCTCTGGAACTCCCTCCCCCAACTGATCCGCAATTCCGTGTCCCTCACCATCTTCCAGTCCAGCCTCAAGACCCATCTCTTCACCTCTGCCTATCCTTAGCCCCACGTCCCCCTCCCTTTTCATCTGTGCTTGAATTGCCTCATATTGTGTTTTGTATTGAATTATGTCTTTACTTTGTGTATTAGTCATGTCTCTACTATTTATTTCATTCCGCTTACATGTTTTTCCTCTACCTGCCAAATTTTTGTAAGGTGTCCTTGAGACTCTTGAAAGGCGCCCATATATAAAATGTATTATTATTATTGTTAACAACTACAGAGCAGTCCTGAGCTACCACCAACCTCATTGGAGATGTTCAGACTATCTTTAATCAGACTTTACTGGACTTAATCTTACACTGATCTCCTTCCTCAAGGAACGTCCTTTAATTCTGTGGCTGTGCCCTCTGGTCCTAGACTCTCCCACTGGTGGAAATATTCTCCCCACATCCACTCTATCTTTGTCCCTGAATCTGTACACAGTAGATGGCTCGACTGTAATCATGTATTTGCCTTTCTGCAAACTAATGAGCACGCAACAAAAAAAGCTTTTTCACTGTACCGTTCGGTACACGTTGGCAATAAACTAAACTAAACATTACACCTCTGATGTGAAGGGAGGGACTGCAGATGTTGGTTTAACCTGGATAGACCCAAAAAGCTGCACTAACTCTGCAGGACAGGTAGCATCTCTCTGGAGAGAAGGAATGGGTGACGTTCTTTCTGGGTCGCGATCTCTGCTTTTATATTCTAGTTCAGCTCAGTTTTTTGTTCAGTAACTGACTAGGACACAGAGAGGAAATGAATGAATGAATGAATGAATAAGTTTTTTGGGCCAAGTATTCACATACAAGTATTCACATTCACACACACCGCTACTTTTGTGGGGGGCTGTCCTGAACGGCGCCTATCTTGCAGCTGTCCGTTTCTTTCACTTCTTTTTATTATTTTTAGTACGTGCGTTAAAGTGTTTAGTTTGGGGGTCTAATCTTTTATGTGTGGGGGGGTGGTGGGGGGAGAAGGGGGAAACTGCTTTTCAAGTCCCTACCTGGTCGGAGAGGCTGCCTTCCTCCTAGCAGCACTTTCGACCTGTCCGGGCGGCCTACCAACGGGTCCTGGAGCGACGGTTCCCTGAGGGGACCTGGCCAGAACATCGGCGTTGGGGGCGGCGCGGCGCTGGAGCGCTATTGCGGAGCGGGCGATGCCTTGTCTGGGTCGCCGCGCTGGAACTCCCAGTATGCTTGGGCCCCGCCGATAAAAACCTCGTGGAGCCTTGGTTCTGTGGGAGGCGGGTCAGGCTGCGGCACTGAAACTTTACATCCCGGAGCCTGGGATCTCTCCGCCGAGATCGCCAGTGTGTGGGGCTCCCGTTTGGCGCGGTCTGTTGGCTTGGCTTGGAAGCCGTGTCCTCTCCGGGTAGGAGGGCGTGGCGCCGTTGTCCTGGCCCCCAAGCCGCTGAGGGTCTCTCCCGCCCGTCTGAGTACCATCACCCGGAGTCCCATCACCCGGGCGAGAACGCCGGGAACATCGGGGCCCCCGTAGCGGCGACTGTGGAGGCCTCATAGGCCCGACTTTGGGTGGACAAAGGATGGGGACTGGACTTTGTGCCTTCCCCCACAGTGGGAACCTCTGTGGGGGGGATGTTTTATGTTTTTAAATGTTAAAGTTTCTTGAATGCTATGTTTGTATTTTTATTAGTGTGCTACAGGAACATCTGAATTGCCCCTCGGGGACAAATAAAGTGTTTTGTATTGTATTGTATTTAGTGTATATTGTATACAAGGAATTTGCCTTGGTGCTGCCGCCCGCAAGTGTGCAACATGACATACAGTGACAGTTAGGAATGACACATTTAAACATTGGGCCTCTTTCACCAGTGCCAACATAATAATTATTTGAGAACTATTAGAGATAACTTGAGTAGGCAGGGAACTCTATTCCCTGGAGCGCATGGAGATGAGGGGTGATCTTATTGAGGTGTATAAGATCATGAGAGGAATAGATCGTGGTCTATTGTCCCAGAGCAGATGAATCGAAAAACCAGAGGACACATAGGTTCAAAGTGAAGGGAAAGACCTAATTGGAATTTGAGGGGTAACTTTTTCACACAAAGGGTGGTGGGTGTATGGAAGGAGCTGCCAGAGGAGGTAGTTGAGGCTGGGACTATCCCAACGTTTCAGAAACAGTTATACAGGTACATGGATAGGGCAGGTTTGGAGGGATATGGACCAAGCAGCACAGGCAGATGGGACTAGTATAGCTGGGACATGTTGGCCAGTGTGGGCAAGTTGGGCCGAAGGGCCTGTTTCCACACTGTATCACTCTATGACTCTTAACTGTGGGATTTGAGGTCTCTACAAGTCCCGAGCGGCATCCTTTCAGCAACGCAATCAATATCAATCTCTTCTGAATACTCTGCAAAACCTGTACATCAGTGCCCAAAACACCGGCCGTGTACATTTCTGCAGCGAAAAGTCATTGGTAATCTGATAAAATGTGGAATGGCTCTCTTCTGGGTTGAATGGTAGCCTCGAATTGTAACGAAAGAAAGTGTCTGGGAATGTTCTTGATGGGAAAATAAACAGAAACCAAACACTTTTTCTCACAGAGAGTTGTGAGTCTGTGGAATTCTCTGCCTCAGAGGGCGGTGGAGGCAGGTTCTCTGGATGCTTTCGAGAGAGAGCTAGATAGGGCTCTTAAAGATAGCGGAGTCAGGGGATATGGGGAGAAGGCAGGAACGGGGTACTGATTGGGGATGATCAGCCATGATCATATTGAATGGCGGTGCTGGCTAGAAGGGCCGAATGGCCTACTCCTGCACCTATTGTCTATTGTCTTTCTGTGAAATGTGAAGACTGGGCATTGTTTCAGGTTAGTTTTTTATTGTCACTTTTACCGAGGTACAGTGAAAAGCTTTTATGTTGCGTGCTAACCAGTCAGCGGAAAGACAATGCATGATTGATTGCAATTGAGCCATTTACAGTGTGTAGATACATGATAATGGAATAAACGATCAGTGCATGTTAAAGTCAGTTTTTTTCTTCTTTTTCTTGTCGACCCTCCCGTGTGTCAAATGGTTGACCCTCGCTGTCATCGTTCCGTCCTAAAAAGGGCGCAAGCTTCCGGCGACAATCAGTGGGAGCCATCACTTGTTGCAATAGATGATGGTGGTAGCAGAATTAGCTCAGGGTACCTCCAGCTTCCAGCCCCGTGACGTGAACACTTCTCCTGTCAAGGATAGTCCGAGGGTCGAGAGCTCAAAATCAGACTTGCAATCACTTTTAGCGGGAAATGGAAAATATTTGTTACTTACTTCCGTTTTCCAACCAACAAATTTCAGCCCCAAAAAAGGTGTTGATAGTTCGTTTAAGGGTGGCAAGGAGGTTGCACGCGGTAGAGTTGCTGCCTAATGCCCCTGTCCCCACTTAGGAAACCTGAACGGGAAACCTCATGGCGACTCTGCGCTCCCCGCCCCAAGGGTTTTCCGTGCGGTTTCCCGGAGGTGTTTTTTTGTCAGTCTCCCTAATGGTCGAAAGTGGTTGTCTTTTCCCCCTGTTCCTTTTCCCGCTTCTCTTCAATGTTCCGGCGATTATTTTTAAAAATTCATAACCGGGCCGCGACTAAAAATAGGTTGCCGTTTTTAAAAAACGGTAATGTTTGAGTCGAAGCCGGTTGCGATGATGGTTGAAGGTGGTTGCCGGAGGTTGCAGTGGTTGCCGGAGGTTGCAGGTGGTGGTCGGAGGTTTGCAGGTGGTTTGCCAGAGGTTGCAGTTGGTTGCCGGAGGTTGGCGGGTGGTTGCCGGAGGTTGCGGGTGGTTGCCGGAGGTTTGAAGGTTGTTTGTTGCCGGAGGTTGCGGGTGGGTTGCCGGTTGTTTGCTCGGTTTGGTTGCCCGGAGGTTTGCGGTGGTTGCCCGTTTTTTGTCGGGTGGTTGCCGAGGTTTGCGGGGTTGCCGGAGGTTGCGGGGGTTGTTCGGAGTTTGCGGGGTTGGTTGCCGTAAGGCTGGTTGGCAGGTGTTGCCCGGAGGTTCAGGTGGTGTTGCCGGAGGTTTGCAGGTGGTTGCCGGAGGTGTTGCAGGTGTTTTGTTTTCTGGAGGTTTTGCAGGTAGAGGAGGTCAAGGTGATTTTTTTTGTGCGCGCTACAGGCGATTCGTGCTGTCCCGCCCCACATGGGTCGTGGTGAGCCTCTCCTCAGGTCGCCGTAAAGAGTCGTAACATTTTTCTGATCGCCGCAGATTTCGAAATTTTCAAAAACTTTTCGGCGACTGTGGGCTTGGACGTAGCTTGTCTTCCTCCCTGCACCGTCGGCGCTGGTGTAGATTTTTGTCGCCAGGTGGAAACGTTTGTTTGTCGCCGAGTGAATGACTTTTTGGGTGAATTCCCATTGGCGAACTTTTTCTTTACGTCAACCCAGCATCAACACGTCAACAGTACCACCGGCGAACTGAATTATCGTCCGTCGTCGGCGATAGGGTCGTTACATATAGACAATAGAAACATAGGAGAAAGTAGGTGCAGGAGTAGGCCAATTCGGCCCTTCGAGCCTGCACCGCCATTTCAATTATGATCATGGCTGATCATATGCTGCCCACTCAGTACCCTGTACCTGCCTTCTCTCCATACCCCCTGTCCCTTTTAGCCAACAATGGCTACATCTCACTCCCATCTTGAATCCAATCCAGTGACTTGGGGCCTCATTACCTTCTGTGGCAATAATTCCATAGATTCACATCACCACTCTCTGTTGTGAAAAAAGAACCTTTTCGTCATTCACCAAATCCCATCTCGGTCCCTAAAAGATTTATTCCCCTTATCCTTAACTTTGACCCCCCCTTGTTCTGTACTCTTTTTCCCCACATCGGGAACACTCTTCCTAGCATCGTCTTCTATACTACTATCTATCTAACATCTTCTATCTATCTAGCTAAAATCTTCTATCTTCTATCTAATCTATCTAATAGAAGCACTAAAAATCTAAGAGGCCGGCATCGAAACTATTCCTGCCGTTACTTGCTAAATCTCATCGAATTACTAAAAATCTACTCTTTCTAAAATAGAACTAGCCTTTCTATAGAAATCTAACTTCTATCTTACTTATAACTTCTACTTTTATATCCTAAAAGCTAAAATCTAAATATCTAACTAACTAAAAAAACTACTAGAGCTATAAAAGAAAGTTTCCTGCATCTTAATCTAAAATCTAATAAACCTACCTACATCTAATCTGAGTCTAAACTAATCTAATCTAATGCATCTTCTAATAAAAACTAAGATCTCAAATCTAATAGCAAGGGAATCTACACTAAAAAATTAATCTAATAACTAATCTATATCTATATCTATCTAGATCTAGAATCTTAGACTCTACAATTCTAACTCTAGGCGTCTACACTAGGGAGACTTAGAAACTAATCCGTACTTATTCTAACTTCTCAAAATTCTCTAACTACTCAACGCAGAGAAAAAAAGCTAAAAAGCAGCAAAAGCGAATCTCTAAAAAAGAATCTAAACTAAAAAGAACTCAAGTTTAACTACCTTAAAACACTAATATAACAATAGGGTAGTATTCCTACATAACTACGTCTTTCTTAAATCTAGATTTCTAATCTATAAAAACTCTAATATCTCGCTCATCTAAAAATCTATAATCTAACTCTTAAAACTCTCTAAATAAGAAAAACTAAATATTAAAGCAGGAATGAATAATGGCTAGGCTAGAAATTCTCACTAACCGGGAAGTCTAAGATCTAGTCTGGGCGAACTACATAGATTAAACTATACAAAATCTAATCTAAGAAAGTTAGAAGACTAATAGATTCTCAATAATAACATACTCTCTTATCTTCTTAGATAAAGAAAATATAAATCTAATCTATCCTAAACAAATAGATCAACATCTAATAAACAAAATAATCATCTAATCATAAAGAAAAAGTCTTAAATCCACTCCGGTCAACCAAAGAACTCTACTCTATGAATCTAAAAATAAGCTAAAATAGTCTCTCAAAACTAAATCTTGCCTCTAAAACTCTAATACATCTCAATCTAACCTAAGTCAAAAAAAAGACAAACTACGGCTCTTCTAACTTCTCTATATCAGATCTTAACCTCTCTTATAGATCTCAACTTTCTAAAGGATGCTAACTAAAAATCTAAGAAACTAGAGTCGAATAAAAGCTAAAATTCTAGTAAAAGGGAGAAAAAAGAAGAAGAGAAAAGTAAAAAAAAAATCTAATCTAAAAAGAGCATGACTAATCTAACTAAAATCTTCTTCTACGAAAGGATGGTAGAAAGATAAGAAAAGAAAGAAAAGATCTAAAAAAGGAAAGCTAGAATAAGCCTAAAAGTCAAATAACTTTCTAAAAATAAACTCTAAGTAAAAGAAGATCTATTCATCTACTATTAACACTAGAGGAACTATCTAAAATTATAAGGAACTAAACTAGACTATATCTAACACTAAAAAAAGGAGATAGGAATGTAAGTCTCCTAGAGAAATTCCTTCCTGCATCACTATGAAATCATCATTATAAAAAGAAAAAGCATCAAGGGAATTTCTAAATCTAAGATCTATCTATCTAAAAAACTGCTAAAAAAGAATCTAAAAACTAAAAAAAATAATTACTAAAAAACTAAAGGGTCTAATCTACAAGTAAGAAATGATATGCCAAAAAGAAGTAGAGAAAAAACTAATATGATATTCTTCTAAGTAAATATAAAGATCTTAAATCTAGGAATTTAGCTCAATATATCTACTAATCGAGAAGATCTACGCAATAGGAGGATCTCTAAAAATCTAAGTGTAGTGTGTCTCGTAGAAACTAGAAAAAACTAGATCTAGAATCACAAACAAAAAAAAAAAAACCTAAACTCTAAAGGATAAAACTAAGGAGAAATCTAAAGAGAAAAAAAAATAACTAAATTACTACAATTCTAAACTAACTAAAAATAAGATCTAAATCTAAAAATAAAATCTCTACATCTACTCAAAGGACTCTCATAATATAAATTCTATAGAAACTATACTAAGAAGCTAAAAAGTAACTATAAAACTAAGGAGGAAAGTCTATAACAAAAACTAAGTAAAAATCTACTCAATAAAAATAACTAAAGCTAAGCAGGGGCTAACTAAGTACTAAAAATGAAAGCTAGGCTAAGTTCTAAAGACAAGGATCTAAATTAAGAAAAAGTACTATCTGAAAAAAATAGTTTTACCCTCTAAAGTATAAAAGCTATAACACTCTAAAGGTCTAATAAAGTCTAATCTAGAAAAAATAAAATCAAAGATACCAGATAAATAAACAAGAAATCTAAAAAAAAAACAAAAAAAAAAAGAAATAAAATTCTATTAAAAAAAGATCTAAAAAAAAAAAAACTAAAATAAAATAAA